>NC_057808.1:257332943-257632943 GCF_018294505.1 Triticum aestivum | reverse complement strand
GGACGATCCAGGGGAGGAGCGCCAGGAAGCGGAGCTCCATGAGGTGCGGCTGCTGCGAGAGGAGGCAGCCCAGCACGCCGTATACGGAGCCGATGGCGGTGCCGTGCGCACGCGCGATGGCCACGGCCCACGTGGAGTCACGGCCGGCGGTCATGGTGGTGGCGACGATGAGGCCGGACCAGAAGCCGTGGTCGTTGTTGAAGAGAAGGCCGAGAAGGACGGCGAGGCCCAGCGACACGGCGCACTTGGCCGCCGTCATCACCCTCTCCCATTCCAGCCCCCACCTCAACCACACGCTTTTCATATTCTGCTTCTTGGACGTCTTCTCCATGTCGCCAGTCTTATTTGGCGCCTCGTGTTCTTGCAGCTGGTCTTCTTCTTCTCCGCTGCTGGCATGTGCTCCTTCTTCCTCTTCTTCTTCGGACAGGTAGAAGTCGTCGTCGTCGGTTGATTCGTCGGCTGCTGTGACCGCCGGGGTTACCTTGCTGCAGGTGGTAGTCTTGGTCTGATCCGGATGAGAAGAGGCCAACTGCTGCAGGGTGCCACGACGGAGGAGATGCATGGAGAAGAGGAAGAGGAAAGGAGACAGCTCCTCGTGCCTCTCCGGCAACAACGTCGTCATCGTATCGGTAGTCAACATTAATGGTGATTGTTTGTTGATGGTCGTCTTGGTCATGGCGACGCTGGTGGCGGCGGTGCTGCTGCAATGGTGGTGGCGATGTGTAGTGAGCATGGAGAGGCGTATCTGGTCTCTCATATGCTCCAACCAGCTGCTGCATATCATAGGGCTGGTGCCGGCGATGGCCGTGCTGGTGAGCGCAATCTCCATTCCCTTGATGGGCATCTCGATGCGGCCGTGGTCTACCACCGCCTGCTGCGGCATCCACCGCCTGAGCACTGCTGGCACTCTCTCCCACTGCAAATCTCCCTGCACGCGTGCATGTAGTAATCCAAGTTTAGTTCATCATATATACGTACCAGATCCGTGCAAATTAAGCTGATCACATGCATGCTTCTACTGCCTAAATATAGTATAATAGTGGTAACTCGCATGCATGCGGCATGCCGAAGACCAAAGTCATACTACTACTCGTTTTCTGACGAGGACTCCAATAGTACCAGGTAGCACTAGCGCTGCATTGTAGTGCTGGTCTACTTTTGGCATCTAGCAAGCTCTTTCGGTAGCTAAGCATGCACCCAACTGACGCAAGCAGGAATTTAGCACTAGATATGAACGAATGAATCTATGATACGCATGACATACATGACCACTTTGTTAAAAAGAAAGATTTGTACTTATTCTCATGCACGATCGTTAAATTAAATTACCTTAACGGCGGCGATGGGGCGGAGGAGGGCGGCGCTTGCGGACGCGAGACGGTTGGCCTGTGACATGCACGCTGCCATGCACCATCGCCGCCGTCTACCAGATGCCGCGGCTGTTTCCTGGCCATCATCCACGCAGGCGGTGTCGTTGGCGGTGAGGAGGAACGCGTCGACGAGCACCCTCACCCTCTCCGCGGCGGTCTCCATGTAGGCCCTGCTCTTGTCCTCCACCTCCCGGGTGGCCAGCCGCGGGCAAGGCAGCAGCACCGCCAGCAAGGCGGCCGCCACCCCCAGCGCCGTGCACAGCACCACGTTGGCGGGGTGCTCCAGCACCAGCTCGTGGCTCGTGCGGTCCCCTCGCCTGAACTTGGCTACGTAGATAATGATGATCTGCCCCAGCGCGATCCGCTTCGCCACGGGGCCCGGCGACTCCGGCAGCGCCACCGCGAACGTGCTCAGCGCCACCACGGCCGACGTGGCCAGCACCGACTCGGCGGCGCCCGTGCGGTGCGCCAGCCACAGCGCCAGGACGGAAGGGACGGCGCCCATGACGGTGGCGTGGAGCGCGCTGGCCGTGGCGCGCAGGGCGGTGCCGACGGTGGCGTCCGTGACGATGATGACGGTCACGACGTAGGAGAAGGCAGGGAAGGTGAGGTGGCGCTTGAGGGGCGGCGGCGCGTAGACGGACACGACGCCCACGATGGTGCAGGCCAGGGCGGCACGGAGGCCCGACGCGAGGGACGGGCGCCAGCGCCGGCTCGTGCTGGTCCACATGGACGACGGCGGTGCCACCGCGCTCACGTTGTTGTTGTTGTTGATTGCATCCATGCCCATGCTCGAGGCTCGACTGGATCACGCACGGTGCATGCGAAGTGAGAAGACGACGGATGGAGAGCTTGGTGGGTAGTACATGTACGCATGTGCTTATATAGCTATATAGCTAGTTAGCTACCACCGCATGAGGTCGTCATTGTATACTGCCTGGGCTGCAAAGTAGGCGCTTGGTGCTAGTGGCCATTCTGGTTGCTCCACTGCTTTTCACTACGTATAGACGTCAGCCATGGATGTGACATGCATGTTGCGTATACAAAGACACATCACACATGCATGGATGATACTGTGATGTCAAAAATATGGGAATTAGTTGGCTTTTATATATGCTTATTAGATAGAGAGCGCGTGCTCTAGTTAACTTATGTCCAATCCGCTCCCATCTTGAGAGTTCTTAGATTTGCAGACTTACAAAACCGCATGAATGGAAGAAAAAAACACCTAACTATGATATATACTCCCTCCGTCCTAAAATAAGTGTCGATGATTAGTGCAAAATTAGTAAAAATTGTACTAAATCGGGGACACTTAGTTTGGGACGAGGGGGTAGAAGTTTATGTAGGAATACAAAACAGAGAACTGAAAACACACATGAATTTCGTAGATTAGTGGAAATAGGAGGGACATAAGAACCGTAATAAGAGCAGCCAAATTAAAATCAAATCACAGACATAAGTGAAATAAAGATGTTGCAGGTCCTCATCGAGTTTTTCATATGCATTGAAATTCTACAAAAAGGTATGTGTAAATCATGTAGCTTTTGTGTTTTTTTCCTTGAAACTGGTATAAAATTAAATTAGTTGAGCGTAGGAGGAACTATCCTCAAATTAAACACAAATGATAAGTGTCAAACGTGTGGCACGAAGCAATCGTGCCCTGATGTTTTTTACAACTAAAGTTGTCATCCGAAAAGAAAAAACAAACTAATCAAAACTGAAACTTGCCCTCCGAAAAGAAAGTTGTCATGCTTGACAACTAAAGTTGTCATTCTGCCATAAGAAACGTTCGAAATTGTCATGTGTTCGTGTTACGCGTGTGACATTTATCAGGGTCCTAATAGGCAGAAAGTGGTATAAAAGAAAATTTTTCTTTTTTTACTTGTCAAATTGATTATATAGTGCTGCCGGCAAGGACGGAAATATCTGAAAGTGAGATCAAAGGATAGTGTTCTTGTCTCTTTTTTTTCCTCCTTACTCCCCTTTGAATCAATGGGATGGGTATATGTCACCAAAAAAACTTTCCACCTAATAATGGATCAAATGAGCCATTCGAAGGGGCGTCTTAATTAGTTACCAGAATACAATTCTATAGGTACTAGAAGATGCCTTCAAGTTGCAGCAGAATTTCTTTTTGGAAACCCGGCAAAAGGTGCAAAGGAAATTCTTAGTTAGCGATATTTTACATATATACATGCGATGATTGAGGTTTTTTTTGCGGGAATAATACTTGTATTACTCATTTATCAGGTCCTTACAATCGTCTAGGACAAACTTCAAAACATCCTCAGGCTCGAGCCAATCCAAGTCACTGTCCGACCCTCTATTCTAGCAAAACTGGCGAGCCTATCACTCGCTTTGTTTTGACAGCAAGGAACATGAGTAATACAAGATTGCCTAAGACTTAACAGAAATTTAATTTCACCAACCAAAGAAGCATAAATTGAGCGATCCACCTCGCCACAACAAATCATCTCCACCGCCGTGTACTCGAGTCCATCTTAATTTCAATCGGATGATCTTGAATTGCGAAAGATAGTCCTTCCATACATGCACACAACTGAGCTTCTAGGGCGTCTCTACACGAGAACAAAGTTCTGCAGGATGAGGAGACAACAGAACCATCAACATTATGCAGAATCATCCCAGCTCCCGCGCCACCATCCGACGAGTAAGACCCATCCGTATTAAGCTTTACCCATCAAATTAATTTGGATGACATGCATAACTAGGTCTATGTCAAAGAAAGTATTACCAACAATATCAGCATGGGTAGTCGGATTGTTTAACTGTTTTCTGCCAAATGGCGGTGAACTGGTGATCATGTACATTCAGTCTGGATGTGTTGGCAGTCATCGAAATAAGCACAAAAGAGAAACTGAAGATCTATATGCAATATTGTAAAAAGAGCGATGCATGGAAGCTCATCAAAACCAGAATAATAGTCGGTTGTGTTTAATTCTTAATTGGTTTGCTCTCGATAGTATGCGTGCACCCAATCTGGAACCCTAAATGGGCTGAGAAAAGAGTGATATGATGTACTGTCTTCACCATATATAGAAGAGGAAATTAGCACTAATTCCGTGGGGACCATTGGCTTAACATATACAGATGCCCTTCGCTTACAACCACAAGCTCTAAACTCTGTTAGGTGGTGGAATCTCAATGTTAGCAGGGCCACATAAAATTCTAACCAAATTAACCAAGTCCTGCATGATCGGTTCCATTCTTCTCATATGATTGTCGCACATGCATACAGACATGCCTAAATCTATGATCCTTCTCTTTATAAATGTACGATGTTTTAGAAATTGTAAAATATCTCTTCAGATTATACTTTAGGTTCAGACACAAATTTTCATGATAGTATAATTGAATCAAACGAAAATGTGTTCAAGAATACTCTTGTTTTATGCCAGTATAGTGAATAGAAGACTATAGTTACTATGAAACGTCAATATGTCTTAAGTACTCCAGTCGAACTCACTTTTATAATGAATTATTTTATGTGAAGCAATATATTTTTCAAAAACACCGACAATCCAAGTGTTGGGTAGGGAGACCGTATCAATGCCCTGAAGGACTTGAATATAGATATTGTGGAAGGAGATCAATATTCTGAAAGTTTTATACATATATTCCGAGGCTCGAAAGGAGATCAATGCCCTGAAGGTTTTATACATATATCTTGATCTTCGCTCAAAAGGTGTAGGATGCATGTGTTTGTTCTAGATGAAACTAATGCTTGGTTCATATGCATACAAGCATGCATGGTGTGAGTAGATTGCTTGGCGAGGCTCAAGGGGTGGTGCTACTGTACTATAGTTAGTCGATGACAGGAATCAATGCGTTCCACCTCAACATGCAGGGGAACATATATAAGTGGATCCCGTTTCTTTCAACAATGTTTGACGTATCAAACCATTCAGATGGAGAGGGAGCATGAGATGTGGCGACCAGAGGATTCTAGCTTGCTGGTGACCGAACTTGGCAAGGCCGGAGTGGCCTCAGGAGGCCATGAAAGGTTGAATGCCAGGGTTAAAAGTGGGTTCGCTTAGCTCGGCCAACGAGCATATGTATTTATATTTATATTTGTAAGAAAGAATTCCACTTTGGTCTCTCTAGCCATAGCCAGCTTTAGATGGTGCATATATAGCTGTTTTTCTAAAGTGACTGCTAGAGAGAGAGGGAGAGAGAGAGACTGTCAAGTCAGAGAGAGAGATGGGATCTGGTGGTGGTTTGCCGTGCAGTCGGCCACGTACGGCCTGCCGTCCCTAGTTGCACCCGCAGCAGTGCAGTGGCTGAGCCAGGAAGAATATCTGAGGTAGCTTTGGCCCTTGGATTGCACGGAAGGGGCACCTGATGTCCCTACCTAATTTCCTCCCTTCTAAATCAGCCTGGTGGCCAGCATACCTAGAACAAAGTTGGTTAAAGGCAGGCCTTCCCTCTTCTCTTTCTAGTGCACCTTCAACACGCACGCATGCACCATATTTCCCGGTTGCATTGACTGCGTATGCATGGATGCCCACAAATGTGTATATTGCTCTTGCTCATGCCATGCTCCAATATGTACTTTCGTCTTCTTCTTTAATTTGAACCGGCCTGGCTCGATCGGCCACTTGACGATCAAAGCGTCCCTGGCCACTTGTTTTGTACAACGTCAAAATGTTCATTTTGTTCTTCAGGACCTTTAATCTCGTTTCTAGTGCCATCGCAAAAAAAATTGTTTTCTAGTAAATGGCAGAGCTCCTACCAAACACAAGAATGAGGCCCAAGCACGAGTGGGACACATTCCATTTCACTTGGTGATTCATACAGTATGTACGAATTGCACGATATATTGCTCATGCAAAGACACGTATATATGATGTACAAAGGTGGGCCACGACCTCAACTATACAAGGAACTAGGAGGTGGGCGCAATACACAGATATGCACAACCCATATACTCAACACACCCCCGCAGTCAAAGCGGCACCGCTGCTGAAGCAAAGACTGGACCGGAACTCCTCAAAAGACGCCGTAGGCAAGCCCTTGGTCATGATATCTGCAAATTGTTGGGAAGTAGGAACGTGTAGAACACGAATATGGCCAAGAGCCACCTGTTCCGAACAAAATGAATATCCAACTCAATATGCTTGGTCCGACGATGATGTACCGGGTTGGCGGAGAGGTAGACCGCCGAAACGTTGTCGCGGTAGACCATCATAGCACGGTCGACAGGACAAGAGAGCTCCTGAACAAGCTGGCGAAGCCACGAACACTCGGCGACGACGTTGGCCACCGCACGATACTCAGCCTCAACACTGGAGCGAGAGACCGTAGGCTGCCGCTTGGACGACCACGAGATGAGTGAAGGTCCAAGGAAGACACAATAGCCCGAGGTAGAGCGACGAGTGTCAGGGCAGCCCGTCCAGTCTGCATCGGAGTAGGCGGTGAGGGTGGTGTCGGCAGAGGCGTGGAGCGTGACGCCAAGATCCATAGTGCCACAGACATAGCGGAGAATCCACTTGACAGCGGCCCAGTGAACGTCCCGAAGAGCATGCATATGAAGACACACCTGTTGCACGGCATACTGGATCTCCGATCGAGTCGGAGTGAGGTACTGGAGAGCACCAACAATGGACCGGTAGAATGCAGCATCCGAAGCAGGAGAACCATCCATGGCAGAGAGCTTGGCCTTCGTATCAACAGGTGTAGCGGCGGGCTCGCAGTTAAGCATGCCAGCACGATCCAGGAGCTCATGAGTGTACTTCCGCTGATGAAGAAAGAAGCCATCCGGACGACGCACCACCTCAACACCGAGGAAGTAGTGCAAAGGACCCAAGTCCTTGATGGCAAACTCAGCGCGGAGACGAGCAGTGAGCTGACTGAGAAGGCCAGCCGTGCATGCCGTCAGGATGATGTTGTCGACATAGAGCAGCAAGTAGGCCGTGTCGGGGCCCTGGTGATAGACGAAGAGCGATGCGTCCGAGCGGGTGGAGCGGAACCCGAGCTGGTGCAGAAACGCCGCGATGCGCTGGTATCAAGTGCGCGGAGCCTGCTTGAGTCCGTACAAGGACCTCGAAAGCAGGCACACGTGGTCGGGCAACGCTGGATCAACGAACCCCGTAGACTGCTGGCGGAAGACCTGCTCCTCGAGATGACCATGGAGGAAGGCGTTGGAGACGTCCATCTGGTGCACCGGCGAAGCAGGGGAGACCGCAAGGTGAAGAACCGTGCAAATCGTGCCGGGCTTAACGACCGAAGCGAATGTGTCGGTGAAGTCGATGCCAGCACGCTGTCGGAAGCCACGAACAACCCAGCGCACTTTGTAGCGATCAAGGGTACCATCAGGACGGAGCTTGTGTTTGAAGACCCACTTCCCGGTAATCACGTTGGCGTGCCAGGGACGGGGAACAAGCTGCCACGTCCGGTTGCGCAGCAGGGCGTCAAACTCCTCTTGCATCACAGCCATCCAGAGCGGGTCACGAAGTGCGGCTCGAACGGAGGACGACAATGGCGATGGCGAAGAAGTGGATGCCGCGTGGACGTAGTCATCCGAGGCGTAGCGCGAGCTCGGGCGAAAAACGCCCGTACGGGCGCGGGTGACCGGACCAGCCACAGGAGACTCTGGCGCCGGGGGCGCCGTGACCGCAGGCGCCGTGGCCGCGGGGGCCGGTGAGGTCGCGGGCGCCAAGGAGGCCGCGGGAGCCGGTGGGGCCGCGGGCGCCAAGACCGCGGGAAGAGGGGCGTCAGGGGCGCCAATGTCACGGCCGAAGGCGCCGCATGCAGGGGCGTGCCTCAAATCCAGGGGGCGGGCCAAGGGCGGCGCGCGAGCGCCCTGGAAGGGCGTCGAGGATCCCACGTCATCAGTGGCGGGAGGAACAGCTGGGGGTACCCGCTGAAACAGAAACACATGCCCATCAAAGTAAATGTGCCGGGAAGTGAACACACAGTGGGAGAGGGGATCGTAGCACCGATATCCCTTGGAGTTAGAGGGGTAGCCAATGAAGATGCAAGCGACAGACCGTGGTGCAAGTTTGTGAGGAGCGGTGTTGGCAGTGCTAGGATAGCAAAGGCACCCAAAAATACGCAAGCCATCATAAGATGGGGGCGTACCAAAGAGAAGATGGTGAGGTGCGTAGTTCCACCATGGGCGGCAGGGTCAAAGGTTAAGGAGAAGTGATGCAGTAGCAAGTGCGTCCGGCCAGAAGCGAGGCGGAACGTTAGCATGAAACATGAGCGTGCGAACGCAGTCGTTCAGTGTATGAAGGACGCGTTCGGCTCGACCGTTCTGCTGTGAAGTGTACGGGCATGTGAGACGAAAAATTGTGTCGTGCTGTGACAGAAAAGTGTGGAAAGCAAGATTGTCGAACTCTTTTTCCATTGTCAGTCTGAAGAGCAAGAATGGGACGCTCAAAATGCGTGCTGACATAGGAGTAAAAAGCCGTCAAAGTGGAGAGTGCATCCGACTTTCATCGCAAAGGAAAAGTCCACACATAGTGAGAATAATCATCAAGGATAACCAGATAATATAAATAGCCCGAGTTACTAGGAACCGGAGAGGTCCACACATCACTATGAATCAACTGAAAGGGAAAAGAAGCAATGGTGGTGGAGTTATTAAACGGGAGGCGAACAAGTTTGCTGACACGACAGGCATGACAAGTGTGATCCTCTATCTTATTACAACTGAAACTGAAACTCCTAAGAATATGACGAAGAGTGACGGGGTTGGGATGATCCAAACGAGTGTGCCAGAGATCGACGCCAGCGGAGAGAGCAACCGGTGCGGTGGTGGCGGATGAAGATGAATGCACTGGATAGAGCTCGTCGGGGCTGTCACATCGATGGAGTACCATCCTGGTTCGAGCGTCCTTGATACAAAAACCAAGCTCGTCAAATTCAACAGTTACAGGATTTTCACGAGTGAAACAACGAACGGAAATAAGATTCTTAATAAGATGAGGAGACACAAGTATGTTAGACAAAGATAATGGCAAAGAATTAGAAGGAAAAGAAGTGTGCCCGACGTGTGTGATGGGAAGTGTGGAACCGTCGCCGACAATGATGCGGCGGTCGGTGGTGACGGGAGTGAAGGAGGCAAGATTATCAGGATGAGCAAACATGTGAGCCGTAGCCCCGGTGTCCTTGTACCAATCACCGTCTCCAGTGTAGTTGTTCGGCGTAGGAGCGGTGTGCAGCGCGGCGAGGAGCGTCGGGTCCTAAGGTGCCGGCGGCAGAGCCGGCGAGGGAGGCGGGGGCACCGTCGGGTAGCTGTAACCACCGCCCAGCTGTGGTAGTGGGTACCCTCCATAGGGATGCGGAGTTGCGTAGTACGCCTGATGCGCCGGCGGGCGCGGCATGGGGAGGGTCGGTGCAGGAGCCCGTGGAACCGGCATGGTGTATGCATGAACGACACTGGTCCACGGGTTGTAGCCGGAGGCCCACGGAGGAGGCACCCGAAGCTGTTGTTGTTGTTGCTGACGCGGCGCACCGGTGCCCTGTTGCTGCAGTTGCCCGCCGCGTCGGCTGCCGCGCCGGCCCCCGCGGTGCCGTTCGGCGGGAGGGGGGAGGGACGCCCGTACGGCAGGGGGAGCAGCCCCGTCTGCTGCTGCGCCGGGTAGGGTGGCGGCGGCGTGGGGTAAGGCACCTGGGGGCGCTATGGCGACGGCGCGGTCGGGGCAGCGGGAGGCGACGGTGGCCCGCCGCGGGTGGTGCCGGCGGCGAGGGCGGTGTGGATGGCCCGCGCCTTCACCTGCTTCATCCGCCGCTCCTCCAGCCGGAGGTACGCAACGAACTTGGCGAAGGAGGGTTGGGGATGAGGGTGAGGTTCTGTAACACCCACGATGCGGCTATATCTCCCACGTGTCGAGGCACGACTTGGAGGCATAACCGCATGGTGGTTTTGTCGCAAGAAGGGCCATCTTCACACAATCCCATGTAATGAACAAGAATGGATAAAGAGTTGGCTTACAATCGCCACTTCACACAATACTTAAATAATTCATACATCATTCAGAGTACACACATAGACTGACTACGATCAAACAAATGGAAATAAGATAACCCCAACTGCTAGAACCCCGATAGTCCCAACTGGGCTCCACTACTGATCATCTGGAAACGAAACATAGTAACATTCAAGGACCTCGTCGAACTCCCACTTGAGTTCGGTAGCATCACCTGCACTGGTATCATCGGCACCTGCAACTGTTTTGGTAGAATCTGTGAGTCACGGGGACTCAGCAATCTCAAAACCCGCGAGATCAAGACTATTTAGGCTTATAGGAAGGATGGGGTAATGAGGTGGAGTTGCAGCAAGCACTAAGCAAATATGGTGGCTAACATGCGCAAAGAAGAGCGAGAAGAGAAGCAACGCAACAGTCGTGAAGTTAGAAGTGATCCTGAAACTACTTACGTTCAAACATAACCCAAACCGTGTTCACTTCCCGGACTCCGCCGAAAAGAGACCATCACGGCTACACACGCGGTTGATGCATTTTAATTAAGTCAAGTGCCAAGTTCTATACAACCGGACATTAACAAATTCCCATCTGCCACATAACCGCGGGCACGGCTTTCGAAAGTTTATACCCTGCAGGGGTGTCCCAACTTAGTCCATCACAAGCTCTCACGATCATCTGGAAACGAAACATAGTAACATTCAAGGTCCTCGTCGAACTCCCACTTGAGTTCGGTAGCATCACCTGCACTGGTATCATCGGTACCTGCAACTGTTTTGGTAGAATCTGTGAGTCACGGGGACTCAGCAATCTCAAAACCTGCGAGATCAAGACTATTTAAGCTTATAGGAAGGATGGGGTAATGAGGTGGAGCTGCAGCAAGCACTAAGCAAATATGGTGGCTAACATGCGCAAAGAAGAGCGAGAAGAGAAGCAACGCAACAGTCGTGAAGCTAGAAGTGATCAAGAAGTGATCCTAAAACTACTTACGTTCAAACATAACCCAAACCGTGTTCACTTCCCGGACTCCGCCAAAAAGAGACCATCACGGCTACACACGCGGTTGATGCATTTTAATTAAGTCAAGTGCCAAGTTCTCTACAACCGGACATTAACAAATTCCCATCTGCCACATAACCGCGGGCACGGCTTTCGAAAGTTTATACCCTGCAGGGGTGTCCCAACTTAGCCCATCACAAGCTCTCACGATCAGCGAAGGATATTCCTTCTCCCGGAAAGACCCGATCAGTCTCGGAATCCCGGTTACAAGACATTTCGACAATGGTAAAACAAGACCAGCAAAGCCGCCCGACTGTGCCGACAAATGCTGATAGGAGCTGCACATATCTCGTTCTCAGGGCACAACAGGTAGGTCAAGCTACGAGTAAAACCAGCCCTCAAGTTTCCCGGAGGTGGCCCCGCAGGTTGCCCGATTCAGACCAACACTCAAAGGAGCACTGGCCCCGGGGGGGGGGGGGAGTTTAAATAAAGATGACCCTTGAGTCTGCAGAACCCAAGGGAAAGGTATAGGTGGTAGGTAGACAAATGGTAAAACCAAGGTTGGGCCTTGCTGGAGGAGTTTTATTCAAAGCGAACTGTCAAGGGGGTCCCATAACCCCAACCGCGTAAGGAACGCAAAAAATCAAGGAACATAACACCGGTATGACGGAAACTAGGGCCGCAAGAGTGGAACAAAACACCAGGCATAAGGCCGAGCCTTCCACCCTTTACCAAGTATATAGATGCATTAATTAAAATAAGAGATATTGTGATATCCCAACATAAACATGTTCCAACATGGAGCAATCTTCAACTTCACCTGCAACTAACTATGCTATAAGAGGGGCTGAGCAAAGCGGTAACATAGCCAAACAACGGTTTGCTAGGAAGGTGGGTTGGAGGCTTGACATGGCAATACGGGAGGCATGATAAACAAGTGGTAGGTAGCGCGACATAGCGGTAGAACGAACAACTAGCAAGCAAAGATAGAAGTGATTTCGAGGGTAATGGTCAATCTTGCCTGAGATCCCGCAAGGAAGAAGAACGAGTCCATGAAGAAGACAAACGGACGTAGTCGAACGAATCCTCACAACTCCGGAACGAAACCGAAGCTAACGAGAGAAGCAAACCTGAAAGAAGCAAACAACATGATAAACACACAAGCATAAGCATGGCATGATGCACAAACAAGAATGATGCATGTCCGGTTTAAAGAGGCATGGCATGACAAAGTGCACAAACAATACTACAAGTTAAGTGAAACTTAATATGCAACGAGTTGCATATTGACGAAACACCACATACAAGTTATTTAGTTCGCTCTTGTTTACGTACCCAACAATGTTAAATGTTGATTAACATGGCAAGAGGTGAAGCATAAGTAAACTAACTATTTGAGCAAGTTTAAATGAGGCCGGAACAACAAACAACAATTCCGGAAAATCCTCATATGCATATTTTGGATTTGGTACTGTTCTGTCCTAAAGCATATTTTATTGTTGTTAAAGAGTAAAACAAATTGCACCATGTTAATCTATGCATTATTCCACCCCATTTACATATAAAGTTTATTAAATTCGGAGCTACGGTTATTTAGTTATGAAATAAATCATTTTAACATGGCATTTATGCAAAATTAAACAAACAACAAGTTTAAACATTTTAAACATGGATGAAAGCAGCATATTATTAAACTAGACAAAATTCTAAGCATTTTACATATATAAATTATTTACACGCGATGCACGGCTGTGGAGTTATTATATGCATGAACAAAGAGGGTTTTTCTGTAAAACTGCAAACTCTGGAATAATTAGACAAATTCGCAGGTCAGGAAAAAATGCTATCGGGCCGAAACTGCAGGCTGGCCCAAGAGGAGAAAAAAAAGCAAAGGAGGGTGCGCTGGGGGTGGCCTCACCATGGGCTTGGCCCATCTGCAGAGGAGGCCAGCTTGGGGCGCTCGGCCTTGCGCGACGGAGGGGAGCCACTGGGCCGGAGCAGAGGTGACCAAGGCGCGGGCGTTGGGCCGTCGTGCTCGTTCGACGCGGTCAACGGGCGAAGGTGAGGCAGCCCAGGTGTGTGCGGTCGGTCGTGGGACTTGGCGCGGTCAACGCGAGCGGGACTTGGCGCTGGAGAAGCGTGCGAGCAGAGGCGGGACAAGGGACTTGGGCATGGGGAAGCTCGGATCGACCGGATCCTGGGCGCGGGACGAGGGGAATGGATGGATCCGGCGAGGCAGGGCATCCATGGCGCAGACGGAGCTCCTCCTGTGAAAACGACGAGAGAGGGAGGTTACACGGAGAGGCAGGGGTCAACTAGAAGAACCAGGGGAAGAAGGGAAGAGCAGCAACGGGACCTGGCTTCGGCCGTCGACGGTGGCAAGGCTCACCAGAGCAGACGAGAGTGGCGAGGTCGAGCGACTGCTGCGGGGACGACGAAGAGGAACTCCTCTTCTTGTGGAGCTCCTGGACGAGGGGGCTGCAGGACGAGGCTTGGCACGGGTGCTGCTGCCGGCAGCGGAGCTGATGAGGCAGCGACGCGAGGTGGTTGGGGAAGGCAGGGCACGGCTGGCTGGGGCCTCGGGCCCGAGGAGAGGTAGCCGGCGAGGAGGAGACGAAGGCGGGTCACGCTCGGCAGCAGAGGAGGCAGAGGCGTGCGAGGCCGTGGCCTCGATCCATCCTGGATCGGTCGCCGGCTGGCTACGGGAGCTCGAGGATTGAGGAAAGAGGAGGCCGATGGAATTTTGGATCGGGGCGGATGAGGCTGGTGATTGGCTCGGTGGTGAATGGGAGGATCCCGAGGTGGATGCGGGAGAGTGGCGGCGGCGGGTGAGGGAACGATGGGAGAGCTCTCCTCAAATTTAGGGTTGGGTCATTATTTAGAGCAGATGGATTTAGGTTAGTGGATATGACGTTCCTACGTTCGTAATCGGACGGCTGAGAAAACATAGGTTAGGAAGTCCAATTAAGGAAACGGAGATGTTTTATAGATGTTTGGGCATGATCTGGACCCATTGGTCATGACCGTGCGGGTCGGGTTCGGGAGAGGTTTGGGACGAGCAAGCGAGGGGTGTGTGCACCGTGCAGAGAGACTCTAGCTTAGGCAAGAGAGAAAACGAAGATCCTGGTCGAAGGGGTCTGAGAAAGGCCAATAGAGACAAACGGGAAGCGGCACTACGAACGAATGTGAGTTTTAATGAAAACATGCAGATGCAATGCACATGTGCCATGATGAATGCATCAAGCAAATAAAACACACAGCAACAACAAAATAACTGGAAAGCTTCTGAAGCGTCGGTCTCGAGGCATCACAACACTCCCCCACTTACAAGAGATCTTGTCCCGAGATCTAAGGATGGCACCGGAGAGAAGCGGAAGCGGAAGAGGTAAAACAAAGTTGCTTCTTCGACAAATGAGTGAAACCACGAACCTTGAGAGGTTGAACAAATTGAAAGAAAGAATACAACGAAGATGAAAAAAGTTGAAAACACTCTGTTAGAAAAGAGGAACAAGGAACATTACGAGAACCTTGTAGGTTGAAAGACATAAGAAAAGGGTTACAATGGACAAGAAGTACATGCAAGCACTCTGGTTGAAACGAGATGTACAAGGAACGATAAAGATCAATTACGACAACACTCCGGTTGGAAATGGAAGGCAATAATATGAATTTGGAAAAATGAAAGCACTTGGATGAGACTCAGGTTAAAAGAGGAATGATAGCGACAACACTCCGGTTAAATGGATAAGCAATAAAAGAATATGATCTTGACAAAACAAGATGATGGGTCGAAGAGAGCAACATCAGAATGCCTCCGAAACGAAAGAATAGAAGCTAGATTGTTGGGATAAAGAACGGAGAAGATAATGACAACTTCTACCACAATTGAATTTGGAAAGCATCCTTGCAAGAAGGTTATTACAGAGTTGTTGGAAAACAAACAACGAAAAGAATAAGCTTGTAGCGGGCTTATGGAAACATCTCAAGATTATGAGGTGACAAACGGCCACTAACGAAAACCATTGATTTGATTGAGAGCACCAAAGAGATGAAAAACTTCTTCCACGAAGATGATAAAGAGATAGCTTGGATCATAGATAATCACCACAAAGAGCAAAATTCATTAGGGAAGGCTGTAGGTGAAATATGACACAAGATAACTCCAACGAAGAGATCAATGGATTTAAAATACCTCATACTTGATAACATGTGAATCGCGAAACATGAATGGAAATTGTCAAGAATGATATAATGCCATCTCGAAGATAAGGTAGAAGCAATTGCACTTTGGAATGCACGATGAAGAATACTTGCTCCTCAAAACAAAACATGTGTTGAGCACCCTGTTTAATTTTGAGTATAGCTTGGCGGATCATAACTCCGAGAGAAATCTTGAAGAACAATTGAAGGCTGAAAAGAATCCTTGACGAACCACCATGTAGAGCCTCCATGAAGAACTCCGGTAATAGAAGGATGATAAAACGAAAGAGAAGTTGAGAACACAAGGTGAAGCCTTGCGATGATTTAGATGGAGCTTCGCGACGAGATAATGCGGAAAAACTTGGAACTCCGGATAAGAAAAGATGAAGCATCTCGAACAAAGAATGTGACCTGATGGATAAACTCTGGAAAGAAGAAACTCAATGTCTTGGATGAAACAATAATAAGAATTACGTTATGCCTATCCTTCACCAATTTAATTGAAGACAAGCAATGGATTTGGCATACTACTTATTCTCGTAGAAAGGATTAAGAGAGATATAGCGTAGACTTGAGAAGGTCTTCAATGAACCACCGGTAGGATTGAAACAATGATTAAATTGATATGATATCAAAAGAGAATCTTAAACGAACCACCATAAGAACTGAAAATGAAAGTAGCAAAGGCACAATTCACCGGGAAGAATTGGAAAACGAATGAAGATACTTGAGAGATTTTAGATACAAGTGAACTAATAGATCACGAGCTGATTAGAGAATACTTGAATGATGCACCGGTAGGATTTGGAGAAGAGGGCTGAAAGCTGGAATGAATAATTCTGAGATGATGGCCTCTGTAGAATCAAACTGAAAAGACTTCTGAATTGCTTTGGATGGGTGAAAGGAATTCTCACAATCGAAAAATTATGATAGGATGGCATCAAGCTTGAACCATGAATCTCTGGAAGAATGGGTAAGGATTTGGAGGAAAAACTCTTCTTTGGTCTTCAACATCGGAGAATGCCGACGAGAAACCACCCCCATGAATTGTTGAGGCACTCCGTAATGAAAATTAGAAAGGTTGAACCAACGATGAAAAGAATATGAAAGCAAACTTGGAGGATACATTTGACTGATGAGAAATAATTCTTATGTCAAACTTTGAAAGAATTTGGGAATCGCTCCGGATAAATTAGAAGAGTCAGGTAAGATCCTGGAAAAGACCTGTGGGTTAGGGCCCACTCAAAAGAAACACCCTTGAACGATTTAGAAGATAGATTGCGTCGGTTGAATTAAATGGCTTGAATGAGGTAAGACCTCAAAATAGCTTGAAAGGATTACGGATAGAAACTTGAATCTTCTGAGATAATCTTTAGCACTCCGGAACAAATGAATAACAAGAAGTGAAAGATTATGAGGTGCACCGGTATGGGAAAACATTTGAAACGGGGAAAAGGATATGATCGACAAAGCTTGAATTGAATCCACCGGAGAAGAAAAGAGAGCGAATAATGATAAACTTGAAACTTCCTTAGTATCTTCATGAGAATCACCAGGTAAGAACATGGAGGAAAACAAGGAAGAGACTTCACATGAATAAAATGGATACTTGATTAAGAAATTTGAGTCCTTGAAGTAAAGGGTGGGAGGGCAGGAAAACAAAGGCAACTTGGGTCGGATGAAACGAACACCGTTGAGAAAAAGCTTAGAATTGATCTTGCGAATGGGAAAAATGATAGGATTATCCTGGAGAGAAGCACGCCGGTTAGAAAAGAATTGACATGACAATCTCGATGATCAAAAGGATTAGCAGTCCCATAGAAATATGAGAACACCGTTTATAAAAAAAGGTATGGAATCAATACTTGACATTGAAGCAACTCGGATACCACAACTCAAAACAAAACAAAGGATTTGGCTTGCAGGATAAGCCAGAACAAATACATATGATAGAGATTTACCCATACCCATATCATGTATCTGTCGGAAAGATATTCTAGGAGCTACTTGAGTTCCCACCTATAAACTCCCGAAACATTCTGGTTATGCAATCTGGTGTTGGGGATACAGGGGAAGCAATATATCTCACCCAAACTAACAATCCCTACATCCAGTTGTATCCATCCGTCAACACATAACCAAGAAAACTCCGGAAATCGTGACCTCAACCTTTGAAAAGCATCCATTATACGAGCTATGGCAATACTCCCGAACTCCCGCCCCAGTACTGGGTGGCGTCAAGGTTATCTCACCAACAACTTCATAAAAGACATTTTCGATGTCGGCGAAACTCAGGTATTCCAGAGCTGCAACGATAAAATTGTGATGACAACACCTCGGAGCTCAACTCCCCGAGACACTGCCACGACCCCTAAATGTCAGGAGGAACCAAGAACAATGTTCTCGTCACAAGAATATCGGAACGATCCCAAGATACCCGCGTGATCCTAAATTTTTTTAGTGAAATTTGAGGAGAGGAAAGACAAAACATCTACGTCAGGAGGCCTCACCAGAGCGACGAAAGGACTAAGGAGTAAAAAGAATCCTACTCTCCAATATATATAATCCTAAGACTCAAAACAGTTTGTTCTAGACTCAACAACGTCAGCGATTCGATCAAGCACTGGGCTCCTAAGTCGGGAATGGCTCTGATTACCAACTTGTAACACCCATGATGCGGCTATATCTCCCACGTGTCGAGGCATGACTTGGAGGCATAACCGCATGGTGGTTTTGTCGCAAGAAGGGTCATCTTCACACAATCCCATGTAATGAACAAGAATGGATAAAGAGTTGGCTTACAATCGCCACTTCACACAATACTTAAATAATTCATACATCATTCAGAGTACACACATAGACCGACTATGGTCCAACAAATGAAAAGAAGATAAACCCAACTGCTAGATCCTCGATTGTCCCAACTGGGCTCCACTACTGATCATCTGGAAACGAAACATAGTAACATTCAAGGACCTCGTCGAACTCCCACTTGAGTTCGGTAGCATCACCTGCACTGGTATCATCGGCACCTGCAACTGTTTTGGTAGAATCTGTGAGTCACGGGGACTCAGCAATCTCAAAACCCGCGAGATCAAGACTATTTAGGCTTATAGGAAGGATGGGGTAATGAGGTGGAGTTGCAGCAAGCACTAAGCAAATATGGTGGCTAACATGCGCAAAGAAGAGCGAGAAGAGAAGCAACGCAACAGTCGTGAAGTTAGAAGTGATCCTGAAACTACTTACGTTCAAACATAACCCAAACCGTGTTCACTTCCCGGACTCCGCCGAAAAGAGACCATCACGGCTACACACGCGGTTGATGCATTTTAATTAAGTCAAGTGCCAAGTTCTATACAACCGGACATTAACAAATTCCCATCTGCCACATAACCGCGGGCACGGCTTTCGAAAGTTTATACCCTGCAGGGGTGTCCCAACTTAGTCCATCACAAGCTCTCACGATCAGCGAAGGATATTCCTTCTCCCAGAAGGACCTGATCAGTCTCGGA
Source organism: Triticum aestivum (assembly GCF_018294505.1). Lineage (NCBI taxonomy): Eukaryota > Viridiplantae > Streptophyta > Magnoliopsida > Poales > Poaceae > Triticum > Triticum aestivum. The sequence goes on along the minus strand of NC_057808.1, from coordinate 257,613,911 downwards.
ATCCCGGTTACAAGACATTTCAACAATGGTGAAACAAGACCAGCAAAGCCACCCGACTGTGCCGACAAATCCCGATAGGAGCTGCACATATCTCGTTCTCAGGGCACAACGGATAGGTCAAGCTACGAGTAAAACCAGCCCTCAAGTTTCCCCGAGGTGGCCCCGCAGGTTGCCCGGTTTGTACCAACACTCAGAGGAGCACTGGCCCGGGGGTGGGGGGGGTTTAAAACAAAGATGACCCTTGAGTCTGCAGAACCCAAGGGAAAGGTATAGGTGGTAGGTAGACAAATGGTAAAACCAAGGTTGGGCCTTGCTGGAGGAGTTTTATTCAAAGCGAACTGTCAAGGGGGTCCCATAACCCCAACCGCGTAAGGAACGCAAAAAATCAAGGAACATAACACCGGTATGACGGAAACTAGGGCCGCAAGAGTGGAACAAAACACCAGGCATAAGGCCGAGCCTTCCACCCTTTACCAAGTATATAGATGCATTAATTAAAATAAGAGATATTGTGATATCCCAACATAAACATGTTCCAACATGGAGCAATCTTCAACTTCACCTGCAACTAACTATGCTATAAGAGGGGCTGAGCAAAGCGGTAACATAGCCAAACAACGGTTTGCTAGGAAGGTGGGTTGGAGGCTTGACATGGCAATACGGGAGGCATGATAAACAAGTGGTAGGTAGCGCGACATAGCGGTAGAACGAACAACTAGCAAGCAAAGATAGAAGTGATTTCGAGGGTAATGGTCAATCTTGCCTGAGATCCCGCAAGGAAGAAGAACGAGTCCATGAAGAAGACAAACGGACGTAGTCGAACGAATCCTCACAACTCCGGAACGAAACCGAAGCTAACGAGAGAAGCAAACCTGAAAGAAGCAAACAACATGATAAACACACAAGCATAAGCATGGCATGATGCACAAACAAGAATGATGCATGTCCGGTTTAAAGAGGCATGGCATGACAAATTGCACAAACAATACTACAAGTTAAGTGAAACTTAATATGCAACGAGTTGCATATTGACGAAACACCACATACAAGTTATTTAGTTCGCTCTTGTTTATGTACCCAACAATGTTAAATGTTGATTAACATGGCAAGAGGTGAAGCATAAGTAAACTAACTATTTGAGCAAGTTTAAATGAGGCCGGAACAACAAACAACAATTCCGGAAAATCCTCATATGCATATTTTGGATTTGGTACTGTTCTGTCCTAAAGCATATTTTATTGTTGTTAAAGAGTAAAACAAATTGCACCATGTTAATCTATGCATTATTCCACCCCATTTACATATAAAGTTTATTAAATTCGGAGCTACGGTTATTTAGTTATGAAGTAAATCATTTTAACATGGCATTTATGCAAAATTAAACAAACAACAAGTTTAAACATTTTAAACATGGATGAAAGCAGCATATTATTAAACTAGACAAAATTCTAAGCATTTTACATATATAAATTATTTACACGCGATGCACGGCTGTGGAGTTATTATATGCATGAACAAAGAGGGTTTTTCTGTAAAACTGCAAACTCTGGAATAATTAGACAAATTCGCAGGTCAGGAAAAAATGCTATCGGGCCGAAACTGCAGGCTGGCCCAAGAGGAGAAAAAAAAGCAAAGGAGGGTGCGCTGGGGGTGGCCTCACCATGGGCTTGGCCCATCTGCAGAGGAGGCCAGCTTGGGGCGCTCGGCCTTGCGCGACGGAGGGGAGCCACTGGGCCGGAGCAGAGGTGACCAAGGCGCGGGCGTTGGGCCGTCGTGCTCGTTCGACGCGGTCAACGGGCGAAGGTGAGGCAGCCCAGGTGTGTGCGGTCGGTCGTGGGACTTGGCGCGGTCAACGCGAGCGGGACTTGGCGCTGGAGAAGCGTGCGAGCAGAGGCGGGACAAGGGACTTGGGCATGGGGAAGCTCGGATCGACCGGATCCTGGGCGCGGGACGAGGGGAATGGATGGATCCGGCGAGGCAGGGCATCCATGGCGCAGACGGAGCTCCTCCTGTGAAAACGACGAGAGAGGGAGGTTACACGGAGAGGCAGGGGTCAACTAGAAGAACCAGGGGAAGAAGGGAAGAGCAGCAACGGGACCTGGCTTCGGCCGTCGACGGTGGCAAGGCTCACCAGAGCAGACGAGAGTGGCGAGGTCGAGCGACTGCTGCGGGGACGACGAAGAGGAACTCCTCTTCTTGTGGAGCTCCTGGACGAGGGGGCTGCAGGACGAGGCTTGGCACGGGTGCTGCTGCCGGCAGCGGAGCTGATGAGGCAGCGACGCGAGGTGGTTGGGGAAGGCAGGGCACGGCTGGCTGGGGCCTCGGGCCCGAGGAGAGGTAGCCGGCGAGGAGGAGACGAAGGCGGGTCACGCTCGGCAGTAGAGGAGGCAGAGGCGTGCGAGGTCGTGGCCTCGATCCATCCTGGATCTGGCGCCGGCTAGCTGCGGGAGAGATCGAGCGTGGGGGCTGGCTGCGGGAGCTCGAGGATTGAGGAAAGAGGAGGCCGATGGAATTTTGGATCGGGGCGGATGAGGCTGGTTATTGGCTCGATGGGGAATGGGAGGATCCCGAGGTGGATGCGGGAGAGTGGCGGCAGCGGGTGAGGGAACGATGGGACAGCTCTCCTCAAATTTAGGGTTGGGTCATTATTTAGAGCAGATGGATTTAGGTTAGGGGATATGACGTCCCTACGTTCGTAATCGGACGACTGAGAAAACATAGGTTAGGAAGTCCAATTAAGGTAACAGAGATGTTTTATAGATGTTTGGGGATGATCCAGACCCGTTGGTCATGAGCGTGCGGGTCGGGTTCGGGAGAGGTTTCGGACGAGCAAGCGAGGGGTATGTGCACCGTGTAGAGAGACTCCAGCTTAGGCAAGAGAGAAAATGAAGATCCAGGTCGAAGGGGTCTGAGAAAGGCCAATAGAGACAAACGGGAAGTGGCACTACGAACGAATGCGAGTTTTAATGAAAACATGCAGATGCAATGCACATGTGCCATGATGAATGCATCAAGCAAATAAAACACACTACGACAACAAAATAACTGGAAAGCTTCTGAAGCGTCAGTCTCGGGGCGTCACAAGTTCACCACGGCGTTGTCGAAGTCCTCGTTCAGCCCGGCGGTGAGCGAGCTGAGGAGGAGATCATCATCGATTTTCGCACCAATGTCGCGGAGCTCGTCAGCGAGAGTTGATAACCCACAAGTATAGGGGATCGCAACAATTTTCGTGGGTAGAGTATTCAACCCAATTTATAGATTCGACACAAGGGGAGCCAAAGAATATTTGAAGGTATTAGCAGCTGAGTTGTCAATTCAACCACACCTGGAGATTAATTATCTGCAGCAAGGTGATCAGTAGCAAAGTAATATGATAGTTTTGATAGTAGTAATAGCAGCAACGGTAACAGTAACAGTGATAGCAGTATTTTCGTAGCAAGTGTAACAGTGATGATAACAGTAGTAACTTAGCAAGAACAATATGAGATAAATTCATAGGCATTGGATCGGTGACTCGTTGGATGATATTCATCATGAGACAGTTATAACCTACACTAGTACGCGTCGGTGCTATACAAACGGTTTTTAACCCCTTTCCGCGACGGCATTTGGAACCGTCGCCTAGTGAGTGACGACGATAGGGGGGTTCTTCCCACACGACCCAGCACCGTTGGGGATATGCCCTCCTGGCACACACGCTCAGCAAAATGAGGTCGTGTGCGACCGGCGAGCGCTCAAATATGGAAATACGTATAGTAGAGCTAAAAAATACAATTATACATGCAAAATTGTTTCCGGTCGCAAGTACATCCCACACAGCCAGTCCCCGCTAAACGTTTCCGTTCGTATGTACATCCCACACAGTCGCTCCAAGGAAAATGTTTCCGTTCACAGGTACATCACACACAATTTTTCCAGTTAAATCGTTTGTGATAGCGTTGCCATTGCACATGATATTAACAATTTTATCGTTTGCGTTATTGAATGCATCACACATGGTCCGTAGAAGAAACTGTGTGGCAAAGACTGTCCATCACACACAATTTTTATGTGGTAAACGTTTGCGCAAGGTGGCGTAACGCAAACATTTTTCAAGAGAAAGTCGTGTGTGATTGTTCATTGATCCAACACGGTTTATTCGTACAAACTGTGTGTGTTGCCTGAGGTCATCGCCCACGGTATTTTTCAATAACCTTTTGCAATAGCAAAACCCAATTAGCAGGCTAATTCGCCATTAGCAGGCTAATTGAGCTATTATTAATAATCCATTTATTAATCTAATTGACATTCATATTAAGCTCATAATATATTTCATTTCCATATTAAGGAAGCATAATTTCATAATTGAAATACATCAGAGTACAACATGATATAGCTTCAGCACTCAGGTATCCCATTACACAACTGCACCAACACCATGTTTCACATGCAACATGTAGAACCTTTCGAAATTAGCATCATAGACGGTATATAGACACATGCATCTCATCTGGAAAACTGCTGAAGTGGGAGGCGAATATTGATCCTTCATTCATGTTGAAGGTCTTTGCAACTTTAGGCCAGTGCCTGTGGATGATTGACCGTCCGTCCTTCGTCCTCTTCAGAAACACTTCAATATTGAACCGTGGGTGTTGTATGAAAACCTTCCTCGCATCCTGACCTTAGAGATGGTTTGAGAGGTAATCATCAGTGAATTGCTTTGGAAAGGCCTGAAAACAAGGATGTGCATAAATATCTTCTCTATATTGGAAATGGGGCAAAGGAATAAAAAAAGACAAGGTATAATAGTTAGTACCATCTGATACGTCTCCAACGTATCTATAATTTTGGTTGTTCCATGCTGTTATATTATCAATCTTGGATGTTTTATAATCATTTTAAAGTCATTTTATATCATTTTTTGGTACTAACCTAATGACATAGTGCCAAGTGCCAGTTGCTGTTTTTTTCCATGTTTTTTACATAGCAGAAAATCAATATCAGATGGAGTCCAAATGCCACGAAACTCCACAGAGAATTTTTATGGGCCAGAAGGAACACAATTGGCCCTGGCTGCGCTTGGGGGGTGCCCCAAGGGAGGCACAACCCACCAGGGCGCACCAGGAGGCCCAGGCGTGCCCTGGTGGGTTGTGTCCACCTCGGGTGCCCCCTGGACGGCCTCTTTGCTTTATAAATACCCCAATATTCCAGAAACCCTAAGGAGTCGACGAAATATTCATCCAGCCGCCGCAGAGTCCAGAACCACCAGATCCAATCTAGACACCATCTCGGATGGGGTTCACCACCTCCATTGGTGCCTCTCCGATGATGCGTGAGTAGTTCTTTGTAGACCTTCGGGTCCATAGTTAGTAGTTAGATGGCTTCCTCTCTCTCACTGAATTCTCAATACAATGGTCTCTTGAAGATCCATATGATGTAACTCTTTTGTGGTGTGTTTGTTGGGATCGATGAACTTTGAGTGTATAATCAGATCTATCTTTTTATATCCATGAAAACATTTGAGTTTCTTTGATCTCTTTTATGCATGATCTCTTATAGCCTCGTATTTCTTCTCCGATATTTGGGTTTTGTTTGGCCAACTTGATCTATTTATCTTGCAATGGGAAGAGGTGTTTTGTAGTGGGTTCGATCTTACGGTGCTTGATCCTAGTGACAGAAAGGGAAACGACACGTATGTATCGTTGCTACTAAGGATAAAACGATGGGGTCTATCTCTACATAGATAGATCTTGTCTACATCATGTCATCGTTCTTATTGCATTATTCCATTTTTCCATGAACTTAATACACTAGATGCATGCTGGATAGCGGTCGATGTGTGGAGTAATAGTAGTAGATGCAGGCAGGAGTCGGTCTACTAATTTTGGACGTGATGCCTATATAATGATCATTGCCTGGATATCGTCATAATTATTTGAAGTTCTGTCAATTGCCCAACAGTAATTTGTTTACCCACCGTTTGCTATTTTTCTCGAGAGAAGCCACTAGTGAAACCTACGGCCCCCGGGTCTTCTTTCTCATATATTTGCCTTTGCGATCTACTTTTTCATTGCATTTATTTTTAGATCTACTAAACCAAAAATACCTCACTGTGTTTTATTTCTATTTATTTTATTTTGTGTTCGATCTATCGATCTATTACAATTTTCTCCCGTCCACGCATCGTTTCTGGCGCCGTTACCCGAAAGGGATTGACAACCCCTTTAACACGTCGGGTTGCGAGTTGTTGTTATTTGTGTGCAGGGGCTGTTTACGTTGTGTTGCTTGGTTCTCCTACTGGTTCAATAACCTTGGTTTCATATCTGAGGGAAATACCTACCGCCACTGTGCTGCATCATCCCTTCCTCTTTGGGGAAATACCGACGTAGCTTCAAGCGACATCAAAAGGAATTTCTGGCGCTGTTGCCGGGGAGGATCTTCAACATATACCAACACCTGCTGTAGCTAGTAAACATATACCCCACCTTCTATTTTCGGTTTAAACACATCTCTTCCGCTTAGCATCTGTCATGTTTTGCACTGGACAATTTGATACAGTCATGTTTTGCCCTGGACAATTTCATACTGAATTGATTTGCTGGTTCATAGCAGAAATATAGCGCATATTCTTCATCAGACCAAGGATATCCATGTTCGCAGTGATGGAAGAGGTGGAATCGATACAACCGAAATTGAGCATCCAATCATTGAATCCTGTCCTGCACCTCCAATGTAGGTCCACTCTGCCAATAAATTCACATGCAAACCACTAGTATTACTATCTAATGATAGTACAAAAAGAGTAGCAAGATAGTAGCAAGCCATGTACCTTCGTAATGAATAGCTCATAGTGCCACCAATTGGATATAATGGTTTGGAAGAAAACATGCTCCTAATGTTGAACCATTTGGACTTTTTGTGCAGTTCCACTAAAATCAAGAATCCCTGTTTGCATAGATATTGAAAGTGTGATTACTATAAAACTGGCACTAGTTGAATCATAGACTCACAAATATAAGCATTCCAATTTCTAAATGGGAAAAGGTAGCAAGACTGTTTCTAACCACCTGTTTGAAGGAATAAATAAGGCAACAACGGCTGATGTCAGGAAGGCATATATAGTTCTTTCTGAAAGAACTATCGATTCCTGACCTTTCCTCTTATTTTAAGCATATTTTGTGCAGTTCAACTAAAATAAAATGCCATCACCGCCTTGACAATTCAGTGACACTGGACAAAAGGAAATGACTTAACATTACATCGTGATGTCAGGTATGTAGTCGACAGGCATTAGAGACAAACATACAGACCTCCTCCGATAACATAATGAACATTAATTTTAACAAAGGTGTGGCTAGCTTTACCGGGATAATTTGAGTGAACTCTACACCCTCTGTTCCTTAATATAAGACGTTTTCGCAGTTCAATTTAAAGTACCCAACGTCTAGTATTTAGAAAAACATGTAGTAGTTTTCTTGAGCACATATCTGGGAAAGCTTGCCACACTTTATTTATGTCCATATGCTAATGCAACACCATTCAAATAGTACAAATATACACTAATCCAGTGGCTAGTGCAATAGCAGAGTAGTTATTTTATTACAGGGTACAGTACAATGGTTTTACTGAACAGATTTCAATAAACTCTAGCACTAGAAGTTTCTATAAGAATTAACAATACAAAATGTAAAGGTAACAAGTTTCAGCATTGGTATACTAGCTGTGCATGAGCATTAAACCAAATACAAAAGTCTGAAGGTAACTAGCATTATTAACTAATGATAGTATAAAAAATTGCAAACCATGTACCTTCAAGGTAAATATCATTTCGAACTCGAGGGGACCTAAAAATTGCTAGCCAATCTTGATAATCGGTCAAACATAAAAACTTGATCGAACGAATCAAGAGAACAGCCGGAGGAGGAGGTGCCCACTCTTGACCTTTCCTCTTGACACTGTACAAAAAAAAATTGACTTATCTCATGAAAGTGAGGTATGTAATCTATAAGCATTAACAATGCAAAAGATCTGAAGGTAGTAACAAGATTCATCGTTGGTATACTGGCTGTGCAACAACATTAGAATGCCTTAGCTTAAAAATCTTTAATACATCCACAATCAACAGCTAACTCTAAAATAATCCAGTGACATTAAATGTTTATCGGTGGCATTAGACTGAGTGCGGGATTAGATAAATGTGGCATCACTTTAGCAGTAGCATTGCTTGACTTGACTGCTGGCGTTATACTAACAACAAAAAAGTGGCAATAAGAGCATGGCAGGCCCATTCAGACAGTGGGCGCACCAGTACGATGTACCTCCACGGACGCATAGAGTGGTGAGGGAGTTATAGTTGCCCAGAGCAACAAATATCCAGGCAGCATATGTGGATTACGTCCCATTTTTGTTCTCCTTAGCCACCTTTTTCCTATGCGAGAACAACAAACCAATCGACCTGGTCATTCTCTATTGCGTTGTCATGCCTTTCTATCCTTCTTCAACCAAGAGACACGAGACTCGTTCCTTAGCTACTGATTTTCCCCTTTTCAACCTAGATGCGGGTTCGATGTCTACTCTCTTGGACAGTACAGTCTCCCTTCCTTTCCTTATTCAACCCAGACATGGATTAGTTTGCATGAAGTAGGGTTTCCTTTAATAGTGCAAATTAAGGTTTTCGTCTGCGTGACCAGCAGAGCAGAGGATAGCAAATTGGGAAGATGGTGGAGTGGAAAAAGATCCACATGCAGCAACGTGACAGATGGGGCAATAGAACAAGGGTATGGTTTGAAAAGAGGTAGCATACCCGAGGTCGGCGGGAAGTGGCTTCGCTCGTGGTCATCATCCTCCGCACACACTACGACATCGAGCTTGGGGACGGAGGCCATCCCGCGCGGGCGCTAGGTCTGAGAGGACGGCCTTGTCGTCAGTGCGTGACCTCGCTCGCCGACGAGGAGTGCGTCAATGCTGCACGTCCTTTTCTTCCCCGGCGGATCTGTGACCACCGGTGAGGAGGGAGAGAGAGGCCGTCTTTTTTAATCTGGAGAGAAGGTGATAGTGTGAGAAGCAAGTGGGCAGCCCTTAGCAAGAAAGCGCTGAAGCTCCAGCCTATATATCTTTTTTATACTACTAGTACTAGAGGTGGAGTAGTGGTGGAGTAGTTTATATTTTCTCTGCATACAGTACCAGTTAGTCGTGCTTCAAAACTGAACGGCACGCCATTAAAAAAATAAAGTCGAGAAATAATGCGGCAGTTCGGGCCAACGTGGCCAGATCGCATTTTGCGCGAGAAATGACACACCATGTTTCGTTGACATGTGGTCCCGTTCCAACATGTCAGTGAGACGACAGTGAGTCCTTTTGTACAATTTCCGAACGGACGTCTATGTAGGCCGGGGCGCCTCTTCGTCTTCTCCTCTCGATTTGGAACTGCTGTCGCACGCTCTTCCTCCCTCCTCCATTTGCCTTCAACCTTCCTTCTGCCATTGTTCAATCGTCTTCTCCATGGAGGGAACAAGCCAGAAACGACCCCGTTATTCTTGCCCCGATCTGAAAGATGACGTGGTGGAGGAACTCATTGATCGGTGCGACGTCATCACCTCGGCTAGCATGGCAGGTTCGTTCAAGACCATTCTCGACTCAACTAATAACATCATTACAAAGAACCCAAGGGTCCAGGAGCGGTTTGATCTCCCTTATCTTCTTCGCTATAAGCCTATTCGCATGGGCGCGGACGACGGAGGCCTCGCCTTGTGCAAGTTGATGCCGCTTGATAACGATACGTGTGATGTCAAGATGCCATCGTTAAGGGTAAGGCCTGGGCTGGTGCAAATGGAGATTGGGTTGTTTATATTGGGTACAATTGCGAGTGGGAACTTGTGAATGTGTACACTCGTCAGCGGATTCCACTTCCAAAAATCTCAGAGTGCCCTGAGGTTGAGCACACAGATGATCTACATACGTTCAAATACGATCATGGTGGCTGTCGTCTACGGAAGATAGCAATTTGTCGAGTTCCCAACCGCTCTTGGAATTACGAGAACTATGAAGTTGTTGCTATCTTCGACAAGCTTGTTGCCATCGTTACTGATTCCACAGTTCGTCCATGGATATTGCTCAAAAATCAGTTTATGTACACGGATGAGTACTGTGATGCAATTGAATACGAGGATTTTGTGTTTGCTTCCACCACTCGTGGCACTGTTTTTGCATGGGATCCTCGTAGTTTCGGTACGTTTGTCTTCCATCGTAATTATAATTGTTTCATCCACATGCATGCGGGTTAGCAAGTTTCCCTTTACTAATTAACCTTCTTGTGTTTCCAAGGTCCTGTGAACATTCCACCACCTATACTTGAAAATTTTTATAACCAAGGGGGAGATGACGATGGTGATGATCACGAGCATGAGGACGAGCAGAACTTATATACTTAGTGGTGCTTGGCAACTAATTCCGATGGATCACCTCTTCTTGTCTGTATACAGTGCACTGAGATTGTTACTACTGAGGGAGCACGTGTTGCCTCCCATGGTCGCCCTCTCCGGACCTATTCCAACATCTGTTGCAGGGTATTTGGGATGGATACTAGTGTGCTAGCGCCAACACCTTCTCCCTGGTTCAGTATTGATAGTCTTGGAGAAAACTCGCTCTTCCTTGGACCAAACTATCCAATGATTGTGAAAGGCGATCCAACTGTTGTTGACACAATGTTACTACCATTTATGAGAAGCAACTGTATCTATACCTCGGACATTGCGGTGGTTCCCTACCCTGGTCCTGATATATGCCGCTTCAGCCTGGATGATCAGTCCTGCGTTGCTCTCGATATTGACAATAGCTGGCCCTTCCCAGAGCACCTACGGTTCAAGGCAAGCGTTTCCAATGCCGAGGATTGGTTGAGTTGAAGTTCATTTCATTGCTTGTTATTAGTTGTGTGATGAAAACTTCAGTATTTACCAGAATTTTTTGTTGGAAATAATCTATAATCCAACATGTATCCTCGTTGTCGTTTTGGTTGATGACTTGTTGTATGTAATGAATGGTACATTTGCAAATGCATGTCATAGACTCAATTTATGAATGGTTTTCGAGTCACTTCTTGGAGTGTGAGTACCGTAGTAGTATAGCCAGCATCCGGTTAGTATATGAAGTTGCCACATCACATAGAGCCAACCTAATATTGGAGTATGCTAGCCTTCCACCGGCGCCGCTTCAAATGGCGGACGAAGTGAGATGTCGCGTCACCTTGTGTCCAGATCTGAGATGCCACGTGTACCAGATGAATGACTCCAAGTTTGACCACTGTGATGCTAGGTGCAAGCTGAGGAACACTGTTGAAGAGACCCCCCTCATAATTTTCCTACATTGGCCGTTTGATTCATAGGATAGAATGCTATAGGATTTTTTCCTATGTAATCATGTTTTAATTGGCAATCTAGCATCCACTCCAACTTTTGTTTCACTTCCTTTGTTTCTACGAAGAGAGTACTTGCTCTAAATGATGTGCTGCTGCAAGAGCCGCCTATATTAATTAACCATGCTCTAAAAAGGTGGATGTCGGTGTCAAAACTGGTGGATTTCGGGTAGGGGGTCCCGAACTGTGTGTCTAGAGTCGATGGTAACAGGAGACGGGGGACACGATGTTTACCCAGGTTCGGGCCCTCTCTATGGAGGTAATACCCTACTTCCTGCTTGATTGATCTTGATGAATATAAGTATTACAAGATTTGATCTACCACGAGATTGTAATGGCTAAACCCTAGAAGTCTGGCCTATGAGTATATGGTAATGAATCTGTCCTATCCGGACTATGCTCTCCGATTTATATAGACACCAGAGAGATCTAGGGTTACATGAGGTCGGTTACATAAGAGGGAATCTTCATAGTCGGTCGCTTAGCTTGCCTCCCACGCCAAGGAGAGCCCAATCCGGACACGGGTGTAGTCTTCGGTCTTCGTGTCTTCACATCCCATCAGTCCGGCCCATGGATAACAGGCTGTACGCCCGAGGACCCCTTAGTCCAGGACTCCCTCAATAGCCCCCAAACCAAGCTTCAATGATGATATGTTCGGCGCTCGGATTGTCTTCGGCATTGCAAGGCGGGTTCCCTTCTTTAAGTAATGTATCCGGTCGTTGACTCAATATCGTTCCCCTCGGCTTCTGCGCGCCTATAACTTCGTCTTCCATGTGTCGAGCGAACGCGGAAAGTCAGGGCATTTTTGCAAACAACACCTCATCCACACAAGGCAGAACGCCTATTTAATGAAATTGGATCTTAGATCCAAGTGATATCGCGCCGAGAAAATGCCCAGAAACTGCCAGGAGAAGCCATTCCAACATGGCTAGCATTCCCAATTCCTCCTCCCGCTCCAGCCCAAAGAGAAGCGAGTGGGAGAAGTGTTCTGTGAATAATAGTCAGCTAGCAAAGCTGCAAACACAGGGATTTCTTCCTCCCGCGGATCTGGTCCCTGTCCGAGCAGGGTCGGTCTCCTTCAATGATGTGACTCAGGCGGAGGACTCCCCCAATCCGTCCGGGGGGGGGGGAGCAAGTGTGCCTGGTCCCCTATCTAATAAGAGGCGTCGGATTTCCAGTCCACCCATTCCTCCGAGGGCTTCTGGAGTGTTATGGCCTTCAGCTGCATAACTTCACTCCCGCCTCTATCCTGCACATCGCATGTTATGTTGCTTTATGCGAGCTATTTCTGGGTGTTGAAGCCCATTTCGAACTGTGGAGAAAATTGTTCTGTCTTGTCCCTCGCAACCATGAGGGGTCAATATTCGAAGTGGGCAGAGCCAAAGTGTGGCGCATCGCCGATACCGGATACCCGTCTGGCACACCAAGGAAGGCATCTGAAGAATGGCTTTCTGAGTGGTTCTACATCGAGGACGTTGCGCTTCCCGATCCAGTTCGAAAGGGTCTCCCTGAATTTGCAAGCGTTCCGCTAAAGAAATGCCACAGTTGGCGCCCCGGGAGCCTTGAGGAGGATGACAGTGCGGAGGTTCGTCAACTCTTGGGCGAGATAAAGACACTCACCCGGTTCGAATTAACAATGGTTGAGGTAATGGCGAGCTCCATCACGCGAGGGGTTCAGCCACTTCAATACGGAGGGCTCCCAACATGGCACTACAACAAGGAGGACGATGCCTCCCGCTGCGGTCGAAAAGGTCCGGGCACCCCCGCCGCTCTGGCCAAAATATTGGCCGAGCTGTTCAAAGGGGAGGAAGAGGAATTTCTCCGGATCAATCGCAGAGATGGATATTCTATGTATAATCCTCCCAGTTGGGTAAGCCCCAATCCTTCTGCTTTACTCATTTCGCTTCCCGGATTACCTTTGACAAATTTCTAATCCGCTTATAACAGCATTGGCGAAGAATCACCGAGGGGTTTTACAGCCCCGCCCCACAGCCCGAGGACCACAACCGGGAGCTGGATCCCGGGTTCGAAGAAGATCCGGATATATTCGTGGTACTCGCAGAAGGGGTGTTTTACCAGGCGAGCTACGATGGCACGGAAGTGGCCATTATCGCCGATTACCCTGGTCTTCTTCCTGCTTCCCACGTAAGTCGTTGAGAAAAACCTCTCTCGAAAGAGCTCCCTTGTACTGCCTCACCCATCGCACTGTCTCGTACTCCACAGGGGAGACGTTCAGCACGTCATACTACTCCAGGGGTGCCTCCGGCGCCGAGCAAGGCTTCTAAAAGGAAGGTCGGTGAAGTCACGACTGGTCCCTCATCAAAGAGGTAAGGATTTAAAGGTATAGTTCAACAGTCACATCCAACTGTAACTTGTACGCTTGTTTGACGCCAGGAAAAAGGTTCACCGGACTAAACCCGAGGTTCTGACCAGCCGTACTCCCCGCGCCCGAGAGTTAGACCTTGTTGGAAAGGCGGGAGCCGACATAGGAATAGTGCTGGACTGTCCTTCGGCCGAGGGTTCAGAGAATATGTCCGTTACCAACTCGTAAGTGGAGAGCGTCATGAATCATCGGCGCTGTAGGGCTGTTTTATGAGACCCTGAGTTTTCGGAAGAGGCATTCAATGCCTTCAACTCGGCCGATGCGTACATCCGAACTGCTCGAAACGGTCTTAGTAAAGCCACGAAGCAGTATTTAACAGATGTGCGGGTAAGTTTTCTTTTTCCGAAATAGGATAGCCATGTGCCAGTAGCCCCCGGGACTAAAAGCAGTTGGTACAACTGATTTGAGGACTGTTATATCGCCAGGTTCTTACCGAGAAGAACGACCTGCTAGCCCAAGAGCTGGAACAGTGTCGGGCACAGTTGAATGCTGCTACCGCCGAACTGGAAAATTTGAAGAAGTTATCCACTGGTAACGTTCCGCTCTATTGAGGAATAGTGAATGTATACCAAATGTGCTAATACTGCCACTGATCGCATAATAGGGTCGCCTGATCAATTTGAGAAGGAGTTGAAGACCGCCCAAGAGGGAGAAAAAGAGGCGAAGAGGCAACACGCCGCGGGCGAACGTGTGCTGACCCGCGTCAGGGACGAGAAAAACAAGCTGCAGGACTCCAACACCAAATTGGGTGAAGAATTGAAGGATGTGCGGGCCCAGCTATCCGACTCCGTAAAGGAGAACAAGAAACTGCGGGGCAGCATGTTCAGTATGTTTTCGAACTTGTTTGTTTTTAGTAGTTCGGAGAGAAATGAAACTGAAGTAGCCATGCTTGCAGGTATATTGACCGGCCGTCCTGAAGAGGAGGTGTCCGGATCATCGAGTGATCTGCTGTGTAAGCTGTCACAAGTGCACGAACAGGCGAGGCTGGCGATGCGGAGTGTTACCAAGGCTCTATGGCCCTCCACCTCCCCTCCAGGAAGTATGGAGGAGCTTGTAGAGCGGTTCAAAGGAGCGCGGCGGCGCATCCAGCTATGGAAGATATCGTCCTGTCAAGAGGGTGCGCGTGAGGCTTGGGCCATGGTGAAGACTCGGTATACCAAGCTTGATCCTAATCACATGGCGCGTGTCGGACCGGTAGGGCCGAATGGGGAAGAAATTCCCGTTAGTTTAGTGTATGACCAAGTAGAGGTGGCCGCCAAATATTCCCAACAGGATTGTAAGTTAGATCGCCTGTTGGACGGTATAGAGGAGGAAGTGTTTGAGTCCAAGTGACTATGTACTTTCCTCACCGTGTGGAATTCTAGCTGAATTGTATATCATTTGTCATGGCAGACCTTTTCGCTTCAACCTCCGGACTCAAGGGTACGGAGTGTTTCCGGATACCCTCACGGCCGAATAGGCCGGGGCATGCCTGGAAAACTAGGCGTAGGGGTCATAATTGCTTGAACAGACAAGTTGTATTCTGCTAGTTATGTTATATTACATTTGAGTCATAAGAAACATCTTCCAGAGAGAATAGTTCCGTTAAGGGTTCCTTTCCCTGGGTGTGCATGCATTAGTAGACATGTCCGAATTGTGATGTGAAAAATCACAGTATTTATAACTTCTGGGGGTTCACAATAGAGTGAGTGCAAAAGAGATTTTTCATCCACCGACCGAATATTCCCTTAAGAACGCTAGCTTTCGGCTTCACCCAGTCTGAGGTACACATCCGGATGACCCGGCAGTAACAATCGCAGAGGTGCTCCCTTTACCACCTAGCCGAACAATCGGGAACGTAGGGGTAAGCACAGGAGCCAGGCAACCCAGCTTGGCCAAAACTTAAGTCATATCGATGCATATAATGGCGAAGAAAAGACATGCGGGAAAGCGCGCATGTGTGATGAGCTTGATGCTCGGAAAATAATATTAACAAGCTTCTGTTAAAGAAGCCCCCAGGTATAATGGGTGTACATATGTAAAGATGTGTACGTCAGCAGTGTGCGGTCAAACCGAATGAGTGCTTTAAAGCGAGAAAAATTGTGTAAAAGGGAGGAACAGTAATGGAAACTATAGGGGAGAAGGAGACTAACAAAGAGTTCGGCGCTAGGCATAGAACCTTCGGAGTCTGGCCGCGTTCCATGGGTTCGGCTCTAGGCGATTGTCTGATGCGTCACGAAGACGGTACGCTCCTCCGGTGAGAACTTCGTCGATTATGAAGGGACCCTCCCATTTGGGCTTGAGTTTATCCTTTTTCTTCTCCGATAAGCGTAGAACTAGTTCGCCAACATTGTAAGTCTTGGCCCGTACCTCTCTGCTTTGATACCTTCGAGCCTATTGTTGATAAGATGCTAAACGGGCTTTGGCGACGTCGCGCTCTTCCTCCAGGGCATCTAGGCTGTCCTGCCGATCCAACTCGGCCTCTTTCTCTTCGTACATACGCACTCGAGGTGAGTCGTGTATAATATCGCAGGGCAACACGGCCTCTGCACCGTACACCATGAAAAAAGGTGTGTATCCGGTGGTACGGTTGGGCGTGGTCCGCAGCCCCCAGAGTACGGAGTCGAGCTCCTCGACCCAGTGCTTGTCTAATTCTGTCAAAGAACACACTAGGCTGGGTTTGATGCCGCTCATAATGAGACCATTATCTCATTCGACTTGACCGTTTGTTTGCGGGCGGTAGAGAGAGGCATAATCGAGCTTAATGCCCAGATTAGCGCACCAGGTTTTCACCTCGTCGGCTGTGAAATTCGAACCGTTATCAGTGATGATGTTGTGCGGTACACCGTAATGGTGTACCACATCGGATATGAATGCAATCACCGGTCTGGACTCGGCCGTTTTAACCTGTCTAGCCTCTATCCACTTGGTGAATTTGTCCACCATGACCAACAGATATTTTTTCTTATGGCTTCCCCCTTTAAGGGGTCCGACCATGTCAAAGCCCGAGACCGCAAAGGGACATGTAATGGGGATTGTTTGTAGGGCGGTTGGGGGCATATGGCTTTGATTGGCGAAGAGTTGGCATCCAACACAGCGTTGGACGAGGTCCTGTGCGTCTGCCCGGGCCGTAGGCCAGTAAAATCTTGTACGGAAGGCCTTGCTGACAAGTGCCCGGGCTACAGCGTGGTGTCCGCCGAGACCGGCGTGAATTTCTGCCAAGAGTTGCCGCCCCTCCTCCTCGGAGATACACCTTTGAAGGACTCCGGTAGTGCTTTTCTTGTAGAGCTCTCCTTCATGAACTTTATAGGCCTTCGAACGCTGGACTATGTGGCGAGCCTCGTTCTGATCTTCTGGGAGCTCCTTCCTATTAAATAGGCCAAGAATGGTTTGGTCCATGGGACAATTACTGCCATGATGAGGTGGGCCGACGGTGTTACTTCGGTGGTTGAGCCTCTGATGATGTCGGCGTGTTCGTTATCCGAGTTTGTGTTCGGAACGGGACTGTCGTTGCTGTCTCCCCTTGCCATACCACGGATGGCTTAAAGAGCCTTTTGAGGAAGATGTTAGGTGGGACGGGGTCGCGCTTAGTGCCGATGCGAGCAAGGACGTCTGCCGCCTAGTTACTTTCGTGGGCGATGTGATGAAATCCGAGTCCCTCGAATTGAGCTGACATCTTCAAAACGGCATTGCGATAAGCTGCCATCTTTGGATCTTTGGCGTCAAAGTCTCCATTTATTTGGGATATTGCGAGGTTTGAGTCCCCGCGCACCTCTAGGCGTTGTATGCCCATTGATACGGCCATCCGGAGGCCATGTAGCAAGGCCTCGTATTCGGCTACATTGTTGGAGTCTGTGTATAATATTTGGAGTACGTACTGGACGATGTCTCCTGTGGGGGACGTTAATAGGACGCCCGCCCCTAGCCCTGGGATTTGATGGCTCTACGTGGTTTGCACGTGATGTCGAATGGCAGGAGCTCAATGGCCCATTTGGCAATCCGGCCTATTGCATCCCGGTTGTTAACTATATCATTGAGGGGCACTTCGGAGGCCACCGTGATAGAGCACTCCTGAAAGTAGTGTCGCAATTTTCGGGATGCCATGAAGACTGCATATGCTATTTTTTGATAATGAGGGTACCGGGATTTGCATGGTGAGAGGACGGTGTATACGAAGTATACCGGCTTCTGGAGCGGGAATTTGTGTCCGTCCTGTTCTCGTTCGACGACGAGTACGGCGCTCACCACCTGGTGTGTTGCTGATATGTATAAGAGCATTGGCTCGCCGGCATTTGGCGCAGCCAGGATTGGGTTCCTCGCTAGAAGG
This sequence comes from Triticum aestivum, assembly GCF_018294505.1. Taxonomy (NCBI): domain Eukaryota; kingdom Viridiplantae; phylum Streptophyta; class Magnoliopsida; order Poales; family Poaceae; genus Triticum; species Triticum aestivum. Next base: position 257,595,833 of record NC_057808.1, on the reverse strand, counting down.
GCTTTTATTTCTTCCAGTCCGGCCGTCGCCACGTCTGTCCACTCGAAGTTGTCGGTGCGCCGTAGAAGGCGATAGAGCAGCAGCGCCTTCTCTCCCAACCTGGAGATGAAGCGGCTTAAAGCTGCCACGCACCCAGCGAATTTTTGGACCTGCTTGAGTTCGTTCGGCGTGGCCAGTTGTGACAGAGCTCAGATTTTGGCTGGATTTGCTTCAATTCCTCTATTGGAAACGATGAAGCCCAATAGTTTACCGGCGGGGACGCCGAAGACGCACTTTTCCGGGTTAAGCTTGATGTCGTATGTGCGGAGGTTGTCGAATGTGAGACGCAAGTCGTCTATTAGTGTTTCGACGTGTCTGGTTTTGATGACGATGTCATCCACGTAGGCCTCCACTGTTTTGCCGATCTGTTTCTCGAGGCATGTTTGGATCATGCGTTGGTAGGTGGCGCCGGCGTTCTTGAGCCCGAAAGGCATGGTGTTGAAGCAAAACGGCCCGTATGGTGTAATGAATGTTGTTGCGGCTTGATCAGACTCCTTCATTTTGATTTGATGGTATCCGGAATATGCATCAAGGAAGCATAGCGAGTCGTGACCTGCGGTGGTGTCAATGATTTGATCAACGCGGGGAAGAGGGAAGGGATCCTTAGGGCAGGCCTTGTTAAGGTCTTTGAAATCGACGCATAGGCGCCAGGATTTATCCTTCTTTGGTACCATTACCAAGTTTGCCAGCCAATCCGGATGTTTAATGTCTTTGATGAATCCGGCCTCGATGAGTTTGGCTAGCTCCTCCCCCATAGCTTGTCGTTTGGGTTCAGAAAAGCGCCACAGAGCTTGCTTGACCGGCTTATATCCCTTTAGTATGTTGAGGCTATGTTTGGCCAACTCGCGCGGGATTCCTGGCATATCGGAAGGATGTCAGGCGAATATATCCCAGTTTTCGCGCAGGAAGTCCCGTAGTGCGGTGTTGACTGCAGGGCTGAGCTGTGGTCCGATAGACGCTGTCTTCTTCGGGTCTGTTGGATGGACCTGAAATTTGACTATTTCTTCTGTTGGTTTGAAGGAAGTGGATTTGGGTCGTTTATCCAGGATCACATCGTCCTTATCCATGGTGGAGCGTAGTGCTCTTAGTTCTTCGGCCACAAGGGCCTCAGCCAGTGCCTCAAGGGCCAAGGATGCGGTTTTATTCTCGGCGCAGAGGGCTATGTCCGGGTCGCTGACGAGGGTGATTATTCCATTAGGCCCAGGCATTTTTAGCTTCATATACCCATAATGAGGTATGGCTTGAAAGCGCGTGAAGGCCTCTCTCCCTAACAGGGCGTGGTACCCGCTATTGAAAGGGGCCACCTTGAAAGTTATTTCTTCGAACCGATAATTCTCCGGCGTACCGAACACCACATCAAGTGTAATTTTTCTTGCACACCGAGCTTCCCGACTGGGAATGATACATCGAAAGGTTGTGCTACTTTTCTCGATGCGGCTCCTATCTATTTCCATCTTGTGGAGCGTGTCCTCGTAAATGAGGTTTAGTCCACTGCCGCCGTCCATGAGGACTTTTGTAAGTCGAAAGCCATCCACGATGGGACTGAGGACTAGGGCGGCTGGCGCTCGGACTGTTTTGTATTTAGGTTCATCACTGGCGTTGAAGGTTATGGCCGTGTCGTTCTAGGGGTCGATTGCAGCGACCCGGCAAACTTCGGCGAGATCGCGCAGGGCCTTTTACGCTTGTTGTTTTAAGCGAATGTCTCGAAGACTGCCAATACTCTATTATCGTTGTTTGCTGGAGGGTGTTGTTCTGGATTGTCCTTGATAAGGATGTCCTCACCGCTCTTGGCAACCTGCCGAAGTATGCAACATGCTCTAAGGCTGTGGGTCGCCATGGTATCCGACGTCGTGTGTATTTTGCATGGGCCATTGAGCCATCCCTCCAGAACGGTGCCGTGCAACGTAATAGGTTTATGTTTTTTGATTGTTCGGCTGGGCGTGCCCCGGGGGCGCGTCCTTTTCGCCTGTAAGGGGAGCCGGGATGATTCCCAGCCAGCTGCCTGAGTTTTCGAGGCACTTTCCATCGCGCTGTACTTTTGTACGATGGTTGCTAGGTCTGCGAACTTTTGTATGCGGCGGCGATTGATGGCGTTAAGGATGCCTTCGTCCGCGCAGTTGTTGCAGAATGCTGCTATCGCGTCTTTGTTGCGGCAACCTTTTACCTTGTTTTTGACAAGGATGAATGTGCCCCAGAAGTGGTGGACCGTTTCCTGAGGCTGTTGTTTGATGTTTCTGAGAGCATCTATGTCCGGGTGGGTGGGTGGAATTAAATCCGAACCGTGACCTGGTTTTGGATCCGGAGTTTGGAGGTTTACCGGGGCGGATAGTTCGGGCTCCGAGATATCGACTGATTTTTTTGGCTCATCATTCGACTTTATGTTCGGAGGAAGAGATATGACTTTCTGCCGGAAAGTATCCGGCTCTTCAAGATCGGCGATCCGAACATAGTTCGTCTTCAATATAGTGGAAGAGTTGTTCTGCTCCTCGACTACCGCTATCTGATGGGTGATCGGTGGAGTTTTAATTTCTCTCTTGTCGGGTTTAAGCCCGACCCGATCGTAGTCTGTAGCGACCCCCATGGCAGCCATGCGATCCAGGAGTTCGTTCAACGATGACAACTCCACTGGATCCATGCGGGCGGAGTATTCGGGATCAACGCGGAGGTGATTTTTGATGACTTGAGAGGTCATCGTCGGCTTAAGGGCCGAGCCGGCGGTCATGACGAAACCGCCGAGACGGAGGGCCTGACCTGGGGCCAGGGCTCCTTCGGAGATGATATTATCCTTGACAACAAGGCGAGCCATCGACCCTCTTAGCGACGGCACAGAGGAACTCTCAATGAAAGCACCAATGTCGGTGTCAAAACCGGCGGATCTCGGGTAGGGGGTCCCGAACTGTGCGTCTAGAGTCCATGGTAACAGGAGACGGGGGACACGATGTTTACCCAGGTTCGGGCCCTCTCTATGGAGGTAATACCCTACTTCCTTCTTGATTGATCTTGATGAATATGAGTATTACAAGAGTTGATCTACCACGAGATCGTAATGGCTAAACCCTAGAAGTCTAGCCTATGAGTATATGGTAATGAATCTGTCCTATCCGGACTATGCTCTCTGGTTTATATAGACACCGGAGAGATCTAGGGTTACATGAGGTCGGTTACATAAGAGGGAATCTTCATAGTCGGTCGCTTATCTTGCCTCCCACGCCAAGGAGAGCCCAATCCGGACACGGGTATAGTCTTCGGTCTTCGTGTCTTCACAGCCCATCAGTCCGGCCCATGGATAACAGGCCGGACGCCCGAGGACCCCTTAGTCTAGGACTCCCTCAGTGGACCAGCTTTGGCTATAGTAGTAGTACTGTACTAGGTTAGTAGGTGACCTTGCGCTTGGCTCTTCTCCTCTTCCGGAAGTCGAACAATAATGATGGTACTACAGTAGTACTTCTGGCAATCTGACACCAAATGAACTGCTGCACATCCACCACTTGTAAGCAAAAGTTTCTCCTCGTGCTGCGAGCCACTGTGCACGTGTTGGCGAGGGAGAAGGCATAGTAAGCAAGCTTCTCGTCGTTCTGTGAGTTGACGGGACACATCAAAGTTACGTATTTATTAGTACTCTCTTCAAAAGGGCCGACCATGTCCATGGCTACCATCCCGTGCTCTGTCATTGAGTATGTGCACTATTCACGTGCCATCGAGGAGAAAAAATATTGCGTAGTACTAGGTGCCATCGAAGTGCACGACTCACTTATGCACTGCATATCTCCATTTTCTTGCAGGACACGCCACCTTGATGCTAGATGTCCCACGTGTCATGGAGGCATATAGTATGATTTTTAAAATGGAGGCATATAGATGTCCCGCGTGTCGACAAAAGGATGAACAAAGCTCATGTCTTAAACGAAAGAGTGGAAGAACATAGATTCTCGACGATCGAGAAGGAGCAACAAACCTCGCGGTGGAGCGTCTGCACTCATAATATTTTATATTATTCAGCGATATAAAATCAACCAAATCTCTCCATGTTCCTATACCATTCTATAGTATGAGAATAACTTTGAACGTAAGCCATTGATTCACTCTATCCAATGGTCATAGTTGGAAAATCCAAACAAAACCAAGCATTGGATCAACTCTTTTAGCACTTAGATTGTTGCCGCCTGCCCACCTATATATCCACTCACGTGTGATGACCACGGGAGCTATCCACTCAGATTGTAGTTAAAAAAATAAAGGTCGATAACTAATGTGGCACCTCGGGCCAACGCGGCTAGATCGCATTTTGCACGAGAAATTACACACCATGTTTCGTTGATATGTGGTCCCGTTCAAACATGGCAGTGAGACGACGGCGAGTCCTTTTGTACAATTTCCGAACGGACGTGTAGGCCGGGGCGTCTCTTCATGTACCGTGGCAAACTGGCAACCGTCCATCGACTCTTCGCCTTTCCCTCTCGATTTGGAACTGCTGTCGCACGCTCTTCCTCCCTCCTCCATTTGCCTTCACCCTTCCTTCTGCCGTTGTTCGATCGTCTTCTCCATGGAGGGAACAGGCCGGAAATGACCACATTATTCTTGCCCCGATCTGAAAGATGACGTGGTGGAGGAGCTCATTGATCGGTGCGACGCCATCACCTCGGCTAGCATGGCAGGTTCGCTGAAGACCGTTCTCGACTCAACTAATAACATCATTACAACGAACCCAAGGGTCCAGGAGCGGTTTGATCTCCCCTATCTTCTTCGCCGTGACCCTGCTGACTGGCGCGGGGACGAGGCAAGCCTCGCCTTGTGCAAGTTGATGCCGCTTGATAATGATACGTATGATGTTAAGATGCCATCGCTTGAGGGCAAGGCTTGGGCAGGCGCAAATGGAGATTGGGTTGTTTATGTTGGGTACAACTATGAGTGGGAACTTGTGAATGTGTACACTCGTCACCGGGCTCCACTTCCAAAAATCTCAGACTGCTCAGAGGTTGAGCACACCGGTATTCTACGCACGTTCAAATACGATCATGGTGACTGTCTTCTACAGAAGATAGCAATTTGTCGAGTTCCCAACCGCTCTTGGCATTACAGGAACTATGGAGTTGTTGCTATCTTCGACAAGTTTGTTGCCGTCCTTTGTGGTTCGACTGGATGGATATTGCTCAAAATTCAGTTTCTATACATAGATGTGTACTGTGATGCAATTCAATACGAGGGTCTTGTGTTTGCTGCCACCACTCGTGGCACTGTTTTTGCATGGGATCCTCGTAGTTTCGGTACGTTTGTCTTCCACCGTAATTATAATTGTTTCATCCACATGCATGCGAGTTAGCAAGTTTCCCTTTACTAATTAACCTTCTTCTCGTGTTTCCAAGGTCCTGTGAACATTCCACCACCTATACTTGAAAATTTTTATAACCAAGGGGGAGATGATGATGGTGATGTTCACTAGCATGAGGATGAGGAGGGCCCATATACTCAGTGGCGCCTGGCAACTTATTCCGATGGATCACCCCTTCTTGTCTGTATACAACCCACTGCTGATGTTACTACTAAGGAAGCAGGTGTTGTCTCCCATGGCCGCACTCTTCGGACCTATTCCAACACCCGTTGCATGGTATTCGGGATGGATACTAGTGTGCTAGCGCCAACACCTTCTCCCTGGTACAGTGTTGATAGTCTTGAAGAAAACTCGCTCTTCCTTGGACAAAACTATCCAATGATGGTGAAAGGCGATCCAACTGCTGTTGACACAACGTTACTACCATTTATGAGAAGCAACTGTATCTATACCTCAGACATTGCGGTGGTTCCCTACCCTGGTCGTGATATAGTAGGCCGCTTCAGCTTGGATGATCAGTCCTGCGTTGGTCTCGAGATTGACAGTAGCTGGCCCTTCCCAGAGAATCACTTGTGGTTCAAAGCAAGCGTTTCCAATGCCGAGGATTGGTTGAGTTGAAGTTCATTTCATTCCCTGTTATTTTTTGTGTGATGAAAACTTTAGTATTTATAATGTATCCTCGTTGTCGTTGTGGGTTGATGACCTGTTGTATATAATAAAATGATATGCCTGTGATAAACTTACTAAATTTATGAATGGCTTTCGAGTCGCTTCTCTGAGTGGGTGCTGCGTCAGGGCAAAAATATATTTTCCGAATACATAATTGTACGTGCATTGCAACAGGTTATCGGATGAGGCCAATCAACAATAGTACACTATTTGTACTAGCTTCACATGCTACACTATCTCTACGTCTATGTACATAATACAACAACTTTTAAACTTGAGACCAGCCACCCACCCTCACAAAGAACACTTTTTAACCTAGCACAGACTCCAGGAAATTTGGCCACAGTGTGAGGTGGGCCTTATGTTAATGTGTTCGCTGTACGTAACCAGCACCTCAAATCCTCGAAACTACTACTATTATATACTACTACTTGGAGTACTAGTAGGGTGGCATGGGCCAGAACAAGCATTCACGTCCAGGAGTATGGCACACGCCACCAGCACGACTTCCATCTGACACCATATTTCTTGCAGTCCGTGCTACAACTATCTCTTCAACCTCGTCATTTCTGTAACTCAGCCATCGCGCGACGGGCGAGGTGGGGGTTTGCCGATAGTCGGTTTCCTCAACTGCGGTCCCACTCGTAAGGCCAACTCCAAGGCACCACCCCAAACGGACCTCCGTTTTGCCCGGATTCTGTCCGTTTGGGTAGGGCAATGGGGTCGTGTCCGGTCCATTTCTCGGATGCGGTGGTCGTGCGCCCAATGCGCGGACGCATCCCGGCCGCGTACATTTTTCTTTACAAACACATATATTTTTTTCATCATTGATTTTTGGTACATGGAAATACATCACCAAAATTTGACTAGAAAAGCAAGACCAAAGAAAACAAGAACCACAAGAATACATTTTAGAAGATATCCAACTTCCATAACTGCTCCTGTAAGTTGGATTAGTGCCTTCTCGATGCATTCATTGTTGATCTGCGGAGGCTCGATCTTGCGTGCTTCTTTCTTCTTCGAGTGTAAAGAAGTAGACGTTGCTTCCTCGCATCTAGTCTCATGTCTAGCCTCTATTCTATCAACAAGTGCACTAGTCTCATCTCTAGGCTCTACGCTAGGTAAAAGTGCTACAACATCTACTAAATTGCGCTCTATCAATATATCGATGTACTCTTCTTCCCAATACCAAAACTTGCATCCATTCTACACAATAAAATTTTAAGTTAGCACAGCAAGTCTAATCCGAGAGCACAACCGAAGCTAAAGTAGCACATACCCCATCGGTTGAGCACTTGATGAACACCCATCCGGGATGTTCCGGCGTTGTAGACACGCGGCACAAGACCTTCTTTGGGCAGTAGTCGCACGTAATGAGTGGCAACGGTGCGCCGACGAGCTTTTGGGCCAGCACCGAGCCCGGCCGACCGTCATTCATGTATCTGCTGGCGGACCACCGACGGTGTAGATCCGAGCGGCTAGAGGAGGAGTCAGTACCTGCATGCGGCCTTGCGGCCTTGCCGGGGCCTTCCGGCCTGGTGCCCGGCCAGTCCATGGCGCGGCGCGGCCTCCCACAACCGGGCGAGCTCAAGCTCGACCGGATCCGCTCCAAATCCGGCTGCCAGGTGTGCAAAACACGTAGCCGTGGTTAGGTAGCTCCGGGGCGTCGAGGGAAAGGGGGCTGAGCGAGCGCGCGTCCGAGCTGCACACGCTGAAGTTGGCCTAGCGGCGTGGCGGACCAACCGTGTGGGGGTGCCAAGTGGTTTCGCTCGTGTGGGGGACAGAAGCCATCCCGCGCGGGCGCTAGGTCTGACAGGACGACCTTGTCGTCAGTGTGTGACCTCTGTGGCAACCGTCTGCTCCCCACTAGCCTCTTTGTTGACATGTGGTCCCGTTCCCACATGTTAGTGAGACGACGGGTAGTCCTTTTGTACAATTTCCGAACGGATGTCTATGTAGGCCGGGGCACCTCTTCGTGTACCGTGGCAACCGTCCACAGACTCTTCGCCTTTCCCTCTCGATTTGGAACTGCTGTGGCACACTCTTGCTTCCTCCACCATTTGCCTTCACCCTTCCTTCTGCCATTGTTCGATCATCTTCTCCATGGAGGGAACAGACCAGAAACAACCCCGTTATTCTTGCCCCGATCTGAATGATGACGTGGTGGAGGAACTCATTGGTCGGTGCGACGTCATCACCTCGTCTAGCATGGCAGGTTCGTTCAACACCATTCTCGACTCAACTAATAACATCATTACAACGAACCCAAGGGTCCAGGAGCGGTTTGATCTCCCCTATCTTCTTCACCGTGACCCTGCTCACTGGTGCGCGGACGACGGAGGCCTCGCCTTGTGCAAGTTGGTGCCGCTTGATAATGATACATGTGATGTTAAGATGCCATCGCTTGAGGGGTAGGCTTGGGCAGGCGCAAATGGAGATTGTGTTGTTTATAATGGGTCCAACTGCGAGTGGGAACTTGTGAATGTGTACACTCGTCACCGGGTTCCACTTCCAAAAATCTCAGACTGCCCAGAGGTTGAGCACACCGGTTATGACCGTACTTTCAACTACGGTCATGGTGACTCTCGTCTACAGAAGATAGCAATTTGTCAAGTTCCCGACCGCTCTTGGGATTTAATGGAATATGTAGTTGTTGCTATCTTTGACAAGCTTGTTGCCTTCCTTCATAGTTCGACTGGATGGATATTGCTCAAAAATCAGTTTCTATACAAGGATGAGTACTGTGATGCAATTCAATACGAGGGTCTTGTGTTCGCTGCGACCACTCGTGGCACTGTTTTTGCATGGAATCCTTATGCTTTCGGTACGTTTGTCTTCCACCGTGATGCAAGAAAATGGAGTGTCAGTTGAAGCCACGTGATGTGCATCTTGGGTTAAACTGTAAATAGAATCTTACTACTCTTGAGTAACTCCAGAAGCGGCCACCGAAGATCTTTATTGGATTTGGTTTTCATCACCAGCATGTCGAGGTGAAAGATGTGTAGGTTCAGTGGGTCCTCTTGCGTTTTCACTGACATGTGGGACCGCATGTGAGCAAACAGATGATGGGCTCCGCGCGTCTGCTGGCTGGCTGAGAAGAGAGATAGAGGAGGGCTGAGCACGGACTCCAGGAAATTTGTTGTACATAACCAACACCTCGATATAGGCTCGATATAGTGGGGTGGCATGGGCCATAACTAGCATTCACGTCTAGCAGTATGACACACGCAACCCACATGAGTCCCATCCGACACCAATTTTCTTGGAGTCCGTGCTACAACCATCTCTTCTCCCTCCTATTTTCTCAGCCATCACGCGCTGGGTGGGGTGGGGGTTTGCCGATAGTCGGTTTGCTCAACTGCGGTCCCACTTGTAAGTGAAAATGCAAAACAGCAAGCATTCCCCCTTGAGCAGCATGCCGGACCAACCATGTGGGCAGCGGGGTGCGACGCGAACACGGCAAGCTTTTCCTTTGAACTTGTAACTTGTAAAATTTGGTTCTGCTCCATGGCGCGGCCAATAGATAGAAATAATGATTTTCCCTAGAGTAATGAGAAGTTAGGTTCTGGCGCGGTTCATGCATGGAGTACGTACAAAAATTATGAAGTTGATGCAAAAGGTAAGATAATTACTAGTAGTACCATATACTACTACACGGATTTGACAGAAAGATAAAGATACATACGGATCCATCAACGACATCCTCACGCCCTAGTGCACCGAGTCACCAACGACGTGTGAGGAGCAGCAGCGTTGGCGGCGAGCTCAACGTGCTTCTGAACAATGCCGTCCAAGATTGCCCTGCGGGTCAAGAAGGCCAGCGACCGATCGTCCTCCTCTGGCACGTAGTAGTCCTTGTGGGCGATTTGCGCATAGACATGGGTGATTATGTCGACAGTGTCTTGCTGCGCCAGGCGCTACGCGGCGAGCGCGACCTCGAGGTGGACATTCTCCGGCGCGACGGCGGGCAGTCACAGGGCCACCAGTGCGTCGAAGAGGTTGTCACCATGGAGGCCGTTGAGGGTGGCGGGCATCACAGAGCCTGGGTCCGTGGGCTAGAGGCGTACGTCAAGGTCGTCCGTGAGCTTCTTGATGACGGTGAACTTGTCAAGGAAGCCGACGAGGACCTTGTCGAACAAGGAGACGAAGCTGTCATCCAAGCGACCTCTCACCCTGGCGGCCTCAAGTACGACCTGGAGATGTTCCTCGGTGCCGGGCCATAGGCCGCCGTCATGGACCATCTGGCACAGCCGGCTGATGCTCGCACTCATCGCCTCCATGGGTCTAGCTTCTAGTCAACTGATCTTGCTATAGCGATCCGACCTCAAACGGTCAAATCTCTATGCATAAGTGTCATCCCTGGATCGGTAATGCTGACACACACAGTACTTGAAGGATTTATAACAGAGTGCAATCACACACTTATTACATCGAATGTCTCAAAAGAGAACTTATTACAATAATATGGCTTAAGGCCATCTAAATAAAATAACTGCGGAAGCATCGAAGGTAAATGAGTCCATCAACTCCAACGGCATAGCTGAGTGCATGACAACGACCTAGTGCACCTTACTCTTCGTCTGAAAAGTCTGCAACATAATACGTTGCAGCCCGAAAATGGGTCAGCACATGGAATATGCTGGCAAAATAACACTGTAGAGCAATGAACATGTAATGGCTATAACTATATGCATATATGGCTGGTGGAGGCTCTACTGTTATCATGTTTTTTGCGAAAAGCCAACTTTTCCCTACAACAAAGGAATATATTTTGTTTAACTATCATGGTAGTTGATAAACATTGAGAAGGTTCCTCCAACTCAATCCCAATTAAACAGTATTAAGTACCCAACCAATTAATTTAGAGTGATGAGATCAAATCAATAATTCAAGAACCAGATACTCAAGATGTCCATAACCGGGGACATGGCTAACCATGATTAGTTTGTACACTCTGCAGAGGTTTGCGCACTTTTCCCCACAAGACTCGATCTCCTCCGTTGATTTTCTCGCACTACATGGTGTTTGAGAAACGGATGACCGAGACACAGTCTTTCAGAAGCATTAACTCTTTACTCTGGGTAGACAGTACCACCTACATCCCCTACATCTGCTAGCCTACCACTGAAAGATGTCACGCAACATACTCAACTATGCCAGAGCCCATAATGGCTTGTGGCTGCACACGGAAGTTTCTAGCATGAATAATCTTATGATCCCTTTGAGCGTGGGTGGCGAACCATAGGATGATCACACGGGTACTCCGGGATATCCTAGGACAACACTGGATTCTCCAAGTGCCAGCATAGCATAGCAGTATAAGCATAACGTAGAACTAACTCCCAGGGTTTGATATAAAGGACAATAGGTTCTACCTCATCATCTACTTCCCAATACCCACATGCTATCAATCCTACTCATGCAATGTTTGACGGTTGAAATGAATGCATAAAAACTGGGTAATAAAGGGGTATGATCAAAGTGTTACTTGCCTTGCTGACGATCCGCAAACCCTAGAGACTCGTAGTAGCACGCTTCACACTCCGAAAATTCTATCGCAAACAAACAATAGCATACATAAGCACTCAAGCATAGATGCAAGGGTAAAACTCAGATGAGAAAGTCCAAACTGAAAGTTCAACTGAAGTGCTTCGATTTGCAAAAAGAATCACTCTAATCAGAGCTACGAAACTCAAACTATGATCAAAAGAAGTTGCGAACTCAAATCTGCTTGCAACCAAATTTTAATTTGTCAAAACCATGTTCAAGTTGATTAACTAGAAAAATATTTTGGCGTTTGTTTCACTGGATTTGGACGAACAGTTGAAAAACTGCGAGGGTTTGAAGATCAGGTGCTAATCTGCGATAAAAATAATCGTGGATAGGTCCCTGGCCGAAAAAAAAGAAAAAGACTACCGAACGAACGTTCGCTAACAGAGCTTAAATGAACGAATTCGTTCGTTACCGAAACTAATCTGACGAACGTTCCCTAATTAACGAATAAAATAAAAAAACTGATCTAACCTAAACCGATCTAAAAAATAAACCGGAAAAACGGTTTTATATACCGTTTAATCGGAGAAAACCGGCGGCGAGATCCGGCGGCTCCGGCGTCGGGCGTCGGCGCAGGGCGACGGCGAGGCGGGGCGATGGTGCGGGGAGGCGGCGGCGCTAGGCGGCTGCGACGCAAGGCAGCGGCGGCGGCGGCGCTGGCGGCGGGGCTGCGGTGGCGAGACGAGGAGGAGGCGGCGGCCTCGGGGCTACTTATAAAGGCTCCCCCCGGGTCATCCGACTTGGAGAGGGGGTCGGCGAGGCGGCGGCGAGTCGGACTCCTTCGGGAGTCTGGCGACTCCACGGCGGGCAACGCGGGCAAGGCGGCGGCGCGGCTGGGCTTGGCCCGGCTCGGCTCGGCTCGGGTCGGCCCAAATTTTTTTGTTTTTAAATAAATAAATTCCGCCGAAGAAAAAAAATCCTAAATAAATATAAAGGAATTTCTAAAAATGCCAAAAACTATTTTCATCGTCTAAATAAAATATTTAGAACAAAGTGAACATTTTTCTGGCCTAAAAATGCAAATTTGAAAATTCCATATTTTTCTAATTCAAATAAAATCTCGAATAAAATCCAAATAAAATATTTATTGGATTTTAAAAATCTTTCCTCCAATATTTCTCTCTTTTTTAAGAAGTCATATTATCTTCTCTCTTTTATTTTAATATTGGAAATATTTGGGAGAGAAAAATTATTAAAACCAAAATGATCCTCTTTTCAAATTTGAGAAAAATTTAAATATGAAAATCATGAAATCCCCAACTCTCTCTGTGGGTCCTTGAGTTGCTTAAGATTTCTAGGATCACAAACAAAATGCAAATAAAATATGATATTCATATGATGACCTATGTATAACATCCAAATTGAAAATTGGGATGTTACAAACCTACCCCCCTTAAGATGAATCTCGCCCTCGAGATTCGGGATGGCTAGAAAATAGGTGTGGGTGGTCTTTCCGTAGGTCTTCCTCTCGTTCCCAGGTGGCTTCATCCTCGGTATGGTGGCTCCACTGAACTTTGCAAAACTTGATAACCTTGCTGCGTGTAACTCGGCTGGCAAGCTAGAGAATCTTGACATGTTTCTCCTCGTAGTTTAGGTCACTGTCCAACTGAATTGCTTCCAGGGGCACTGTATCTCTCACAGGAATATCGGCCATCTCTGCATGGCACTTCTTCAACTGGGCAACGTGAAACACATCAAGAACTCCCGACAGTCCTTCGGGTAACTCCAACTTGTAGGCCACTTCTCCCATTCGCTACAAAACTCGGTATGGTCCTACAAATCTCGGGGCTAACTTTCCCTTAACTCCAAATCGTTTAACTCCTCGCAGAGGTGACACACGAAGATACGCTCTGTCTCCAATTTCATAGACTACCTCCTTGCGCTTTGTAGCGGCATAACTCTTCTGCCTGGACTGAGCTACCTTTAGTCTGTCGCGAATCAACTTAACCTTCTCTTCAAAATCTTTATCAAATCTGGTCCAAACAACTGACGGTCTCCAACTTCATCCCACATTAATGGTGTGCTGCACCTCCTTCGATACAAGGCTTCAAAAGGGGCCATCTTGAGCCTAGCTTGATAACTGTTGTTGTATGAGAACTCTGCGTATGGCAAATTATCATCCCAACTGGATCCATAATCTAATGCATAGGCTCTCAACATGTCCTCCAGAATCTGATTCACTCTCTCGGTTTATCCATTTGTCTGCAGATGAAAAGTTGTACTAAACTCTAGCCTGGTACCCAAAGTCTGGTGCAGCTGATTCCAAAAATTCGAGGTAAATTGTGTTTCTCTATCTGATATGATGGTACTCGGAACTCCATGCAGACATACGATCCTGGTCATATATATCTTGGCCAACTTCGCACTCGTATAGGTGGTTTTCACTGGGATAAAGTGAGCCACTTTGGTCAAACGATCCACCACTACCAAGATAGAATCGTATCCCGATCGGTTACTGGGTAATCTGGTGATAAAATCCATGCCAAGCTTGTCCCACTTCCATTCGGGTATCGGCATAGGCTGCAGTAATCCTGCTGGCTTCTGATGTTCTGCCTTCACTCTTTGACATACATCACATACTGCTACATACTCTGCAATATCCTTCTTCATACCAGTCCACCAGAAACGCTCCTTCAAATCCAAATACATCTTGGTGTTTCTGGGGTGTATCGAGTATGGCGAGTCATGAGCTTCTTGTAGTATTAACTTCCTGATCTCCGCATTATTTGGTACATATACTCGGTCCTCAAACCACAAAGTTTTGTGCTCATCCTCACGAAAACCCTTGGCTTTTCCTTTGCTCATCTTCTCCTTTATCTCGGCAATCTCCTTATCATCCTTCTGAGCTTCACGAATCTTTCCCAATAATGTTGACTGAACCTCCATTGCTGCAGCGAAACCTCTAGGAACTATCTCCAAACAAAGCTCCCTGAGATCTTCGACTAACTCCCTGGGTAATCCTCCGCTTACGAGGGTATTGACATAACTCTTCCGGCTTAAAGCGGCTGCTACGACATTGGCCTTTCCTAGATGATACTGCAACCTCATATCATAATCCTTTATAAGCTCCAACCATCTCCTTTGCCTGATGTTCAACTCCTTCTGCGTGAAAATGTACTTCAAACTCTTGTGATCCGTGTACACATCACAACGGTTTCCAATAAGAAAATGTCTCCAGGTCTTCCTGCATAAGTACTCCTCCAAGTCCTAAGCGAGAAGCGTCGCAATACACTTGGAAATCCTTGCGTATATCCGTAAGAATTAGCACTGGGGCTATAACCAAATGTTTCTTCAACTCCTGAAAACTAGCCTCACATTCATCCGTCCATTTGAACTTGATGCCTTTCTTGAACAACTCCTTCATGGGCTTCGCAATCTTGGAAAAATTCTCAATGAATCTCCGATAATATCCAGAAAGTCCAAGAAAACTGCGGATCTCTCCTACTGAGGTGGGTGACAACCAATCAGTGACTGATTGAACCTTGGTAGGGTCTACTGCTATACCCTCTCCTGATATGACATGTCCAAGGAATCCAACTTCCTTCAACCAAAACTCACATTTGCTGAATTTGGCATACAACTGATGTTCCCTGAGCTTCTCGAGAACTAAACGCAAATGCTCCTTGTGCTCCTCTTCATTCTTCGAGTATACCAAAATATCATCAATGAACACCACAGCAAACTTATCCAAGAATTCCATGAACACCTTATTCATCATACTCATGAAATAGGCGGGGGCATTAGTCAAACCAAATGACATAACCGTGTACTCATATAGACCGTACCTTGTGGTGAAGGCTGTCTTAGGTGTATCCTGTTCTCGGATCTTCAGCTTGTGGTATCCTGATCGCAGATCGATCTTGGAAAATACTTTAGCTCCTTGCAGCTGGTCAAACAAATCGTTGATCATCGGTAGTGGGTACTTGTTCTTGATCATCACTTCATTCAATCCATGATAATCAACAACAATTCTCAAAGATCCATCCTTCTTCTCAACCAAGAGCACTGGGGCTCCCCACGGTGACGAACTTCGTCGAATGTAACCTTTCTCCAATAAATCCTTAATCTGCTTCTTGATTTCCTCCAGATCATTTGCGGGCATCCGGTATGGTCTCTTTGATATCGGTCCGGTGCCTGGCAACAACTCTATCAGAAATTCTATATCTCGATCCGGTGGCATGCCTGGTATTTCCTTTGGAAATACATCTGGGTAATCCTTCACTACAGGCACTTCCTCCTGAACAACTCCTGAGAGGGAATTCACTTGGGTCCTCCTTGGTGCATGCCTGGATATATACTTGATCCTTTTTCCCTCCATGGTGGTGAGCAGAATTGACTTACTAGCACAATCAATGTTTCCTCCATACTTCGATAGCCAATCCATGCCAAGTATTATATCCAATCCTTGTGACTCCAAAATTATTAAGTCTGAGGGGGAAACATGGCTACCAATGGTTAAGGGTAACCGATCACACCATCGGCTGGCCATGTACTCTGCTGCTGGCGAGCTCACTAACATGGGTGACCTAAGGGCTAGGGTTGGCAATTTAAACTTTTCCACAAATCCCCTTGGTATGTATGAATGCGATGCACCAGTATCAAAAAGAACAAGAGCGGTAAATGACTTAACCAAAAACTTACCAATCACTGCGTCAGGTTGATCTTCAACCTCCTCCACGTTGATATGGTTCACCTGACCTCTAGTGAAGGGATTGGGCTTCTTCCCTGAACTTCCATTGCCATTTCCATTCTTGGCTTCAGAACACTCAGTGGCGTAGTGCCCAGTCTTCCCGCACTTGAAACAAGTAATGTGACTTAGATCCTTCTTGGCGGGTGTGGTGGGGTTGGAACGGTTTTGGTTGCTGCTTCCTCCATTCCCATTCCCATTCTTGGGGCCACTGTGGTTATGTGAACTTCCTCCATTGTGGGTGTGGCCTCCATGGTTATGGTGAGTATGTCCTCCCGTGTTCGGGGTAAAACGAGGTCTCTGTTGAGCTCCCGAATTGTACTTCCCTTGTCCATACTTCCTTTTGTGGCTCTCTATCTGCTAATGCTTCCCTTCAATCATAAGAGCCCTATCTACCAACTCCTGGTAGTTAGCAAATGTTGCTACCATCAACTGCATACTCAGCTCATCATTCAGCCCTTCCATAAACTTCTCCTGCTTCGCGGCATCTGTGGCCACATCATGCAGGGCATAGTGAGCTAACTTACTGAACTCATCCACGTACTGCCCCACAGTACGATTTCCCTGGCGTAAGTTGCGAAACTCACGCTTCTTCATGCTCATAGCTCCAGTTGAGACATGGGCTGTGCGGAATGCGTGCTGAAATTGATCCCAGGTGACATTGGCTATGGGGAACGTGGTTGTGTAATTCTCCCACCATGAGGCTGCAGGTCCATCTAGTTGGTGTGCGGCAAAATGCACCTTCTCAGCATCTGTGCAACCTGTGGTGGTCAACTCCCTTCCAATCCTATGTAGCCAGTCATCAGCAACAATCGGCTCGGTGCTACTGGAAAACACCGGCGGATTCAACCTCAGAAAATGGGCTAAGTTGTCAACTGGAGGTGATGGCAGTGGGTTGTTGTTGTTGTTGTTGTTGCCTTGGTTCTGAACTAGCAACTGCATCAAGGCATTCTGCTGTTGGATCAACAAAGTGAGCTCCGGTGGGAAGACAAATCGGGGGTCATGTCTCGGTGGCATCTGATGGGTTTATATGGAAGAGATTAGAATAGAGTGAGGTCTAAAGAGAAAGCACTACCCATATGCACATGAGACAAACACATTCATATCACACCACTCAATTCAAACAAGGGCATACAAACAATCTAACTACCGTTACAAAGATATTCGGACTACTACTATTTACATGGGGGGATTACTACTGACAATATGGTGGTCGACTAGAAGTTTTGATCGGTGGAAGACTCCATGATATCCGCTCCAGCTTCGTCTTCGTAATCATCATCCCTACTGTCGGGGTCGGAGTCGGTGTCATCGATGATGATGTAGTCCTCGGAATGGTCGTCATCTCCTCCTGGCGCGGGGTCTCCCATGAATACTCCTAGCTTCCTCGTCAGGTCATCATTCTTTTCTACTAGTACTGCGATTTCCTCCTCGTATCCGTCGCGTGTAGACTTGACATCCTCTTCAAGCTCCATGTTCCTAGTCATCACCTTCTTCAGATCTATCATGCTTGCGCACATTTGGTTCTCTTGGCGACGAATGTGCTAGTTTAACTCCTGGATGAAAGCTGCAATGGACTTGTCCCTCCTGGTGCTGATCATCTCCCATTGCTCATCTCGGCGCCCACATATCTGGTAGATGGTGTCCTTAAGATCCTTGTGATAAACTTCGCCGATGCGTCCCATGGCGATGTGGGCTGCCATGCTCTTTCCTAGACTCCAGGTTGGTGCATCAAAGGAAAACTCTATGGGCTCAGTAACTGGCGTGAATGTCCTTCCTGGAACATGAACTCGAATCATCCAACGCTCCTCTTCTGGTAAAGTGGCGGTGTAGGTCCCGGTGAAGCTTGGTATTCCGATGTTCAGGTACCTAGTGATTTCCTTCAAGTGCCGTCCAAAAGGTGTATCTTCATCCGGTTGAGCAAACTTGTTCCTTGGGTCCGCCATCTATAGAGTGGAAAATGGAGAGGAGTCAGAAATGGGTAGAGAAGAGTGACCTATGGCTTATCTTAGTGGTCGCGTCCTACAATCAGCAAGTGCTCTGATACCATCTTGTAGCAATCCGACCTCAAACGGTCAAATCTCTGTGCATAAGTGTCATCCCTGGATCGGTAATGCTGACACACACAGTACTTGAAGGATTTATAACAGAGTGCAATCACACACTTATTACATCGAATGTCTCAAAAGAGAAATTACAATAATATGGCTTAAGGCCATCCAAATAAAATAACTGCGGAAGCACCGCAGGTAAATGAGTCCATCAACTCCAACGGCATAGCTGAGTGCACGACAACGACCTAGCGCACCTTACTCTTCATCTGAAAAGTCTGCAACATAATACGTTGCAGCCCGAAAACAAGTCAACACATGGAATATGCTGGCAAAATAACACTGTAGAGAAATGAACAGGTAATGGCTATAACTATATGCATATATGCACTACAAAAAAAAGATACATCCGTGACATTTTGGGCCGAACGAAAATCTTTTCTGTCATACTTATGACACTTCTATGACGATAATTGTGACACAACCCGGTATCATCATAGATGTGGTGGGGTCCTACTTCTATGACAAAAAAATCATGACAGAAAATGGGCTTTTCGTCCTAGGCGGGCCGGAGACGCAGCTGCATGACATTCTTTGGGACGTCCATGACGGAAAAAACCATGGTAGAAGCGAGGGCACGGAAAATATTGGGGAGTCCCCGGTTACGGTGGGTGGTCAGGGGCCGAGCGATGCGCGTTTCTCTCGTACGTACGCGCGTGTGTGCGAGGCATTGGGCTCTAACTGAACCCGAGCGAGGCGTTGGGCTCTAACTGAACCCGAGCGATTGCACTGCAGGCTATGCATTACTGAACCCGAGCGATCGATCGATGGCTGTTAACTGAACCCGATCGAGCGATTCCTTCGCTAGTGCTGCTAAGTGAAGCCGATCGATGCTGCCTCTGGATGAATAGTGAGTGTTCTGGGGGGTTTGGATGAACAGTTCCCAGTGGGGGTGGATGAACAGGACCCCGTGGCATTGCCTCTGGATGAACAGTGAGCGTTGCTGGGGGGTTTGGATGAATAGTTCCCAGTGGGGGTGGATGAACAGGACCCCGATCATTCGTGCCGGTTGGGGCTGGATGAACAGGACCCCGTGGAGGGCAGGATGAACAGGACCACCCCGTGGAGGGCAGGATGAACAGTAGACGGTGGAGGGCAGGATGAACAGTAGCCCGTGGAGGGGTGGTTGAACAGGAGCCCGTGGAGAGGGCTGGTTGAACAGTAGCCGGTGGAGTAGCGCGCGTTGGAGGCTGGATGAATAGGAGCCCGTGGATGAACAGTCGTAGGTGGAGGCTGGAGGAGGTCGACGGTGGATGAACAGTAGCCCGTGGAGGCTGGAGGGGGTCGATGGTGGAGATGAACAGTATCCCGTGGAGTCCTGTTTTGCGGTACGCCACACCCCTCCCGATGAACAGGACCCCCGTTTCGACCGTAGCGCTCCAACACAAGTCCGTTTCCTCCATTTTGCGGTACGCCACACCCCTCCCGATCAACAGGACACCCGTTTCGACCGTAGGAGGTCTGTTTCCTCCGTTTTGCGGTACGCCAGACCCCTCCCGATGAACAGGATCCCGTTTTGAACGTGGCCGGTCGAACACAAGGCCTTTTCCTCCATTCTGCGGTAAGCCAGGCCTCGTTTCCATCACCTGTTCCGTCCAAGCCCTCCCGATGAACACGACGACGCATTCCGTTCCGACCCAGCCGGTTGGCTCCCCATGAACACGACGACGACGCTGTTTCTCCGTTCTGACCCAGCCATGTACACGAGCCCTGGCCGTACGTATGCGCGAGTAGGCGTTCGAGACCCTGCCCGTATGTATGTATGTGGCCGTATTTTCTTTCTTGCACACTGGCCGCTGTACGTACGTGTACATGCTACATGCGCGCCTCTACTACGACACGTGCGCGCCTCTACATCGACCAGTATGTACGTACACATTCGCGACCAGAATGACAATGCTACGTACGCTTTGACCAGGTGGGTCCCGACTGTCGGGCACTTCCTTGCGTGCAAGGATGTAGCTGGTGGGTCCCAGCAGTCAGGGGGCGAATCATTTTTTTTGCCCGAACGCACTTCCTTGCATGCGAAGATGTAGCTGGTAGGTCCCAGCAGTCAGGGGGAAATGTTTTTTTTCACGAAATACAGTTGCCCATCTGGTGGGTCCCTGCTGTCAGGTGGGTGAATAATTATTTTGCGCCTAATAAGGAGGCACTTCCTTGCTGCGGCCGTGGACCCAGCTGTCAGCCTCTCCACGTACTGTCCACGTCCGATGGAAGCCGTTCCTTGACCACGTTGACCACGCCGCGCCAAGAGCACCAGGGCGGTGGACGACGGCGAGGCCTAGGAAGGGGACGACGCGGAGCCAGGGAAGACGCGGCAGTGGAAGCCCGTGCGGAGAGGAGTACGAGGGTTCACTGGTTCGGCTGCGGTGTGAGGCTGTCGTCGCCGCAGGGCCTGGCCAGCGGTGGGAATAGTAGGGGGCGGTGAGGCCTCCGCGGCAGCACAGCCGGCCACGGGAGGCAGGAGCATGCGACAGGACCGACGCTGCTTTGGGCGGCTGGAGCAACAAGACCAGAGGTTGAAGAAGCACTACGGCCGTTGGATGGACATCGTACGGTCACTGGAGCTAGAATCGTGCATATTGACTAAGTTGAGAAAGCCCTCCGTCCCCGTCAACTTAGTAGGCCCACAAGTCAGCCTGCCACTATACTGGGTCCCAGCTAGCAGGGGGAGTATTCATTTTTTGTGCGTAATAAGTACGCACTTCCTTGCATGCGAAGATATAGCTGGTGGGTCCGAGCTGTCAGCGGCAGTAACATTTTTTCGTGAAATACAGAGGCCCTTTCGGTGGGTCCCAGATGTCAGGTGGAGGAATCATTATTTTGCACGTAATAAGGAGGCATTTCCTTGCGTGCGACCGTGGACCCAGCTGTCAGCCTCTCCACGCACAGTCTACTTCCGATGGTGTCGTTCGTTGACCACGTTGACCACTCCGCGCCGAGCGCATCCAATGTGGTGGACGACAGCGAGGCCCCGGACAGCAACGAGCCGAAGATGGGAAGACGCGGGAGTAGAGTCGCAGACGAAGAGGTGTACGAGGTTTAGCTGGTTCTGGTGCGGTGTGGTTCGGCAGTCCATGGAGAAGAACAGGAGGTGTGGAGGGGTGGAGGGATGGCCTGGCCAACGGTGGAGTAGCGCTTCACAGCGAAGCGTGCTATGCAGAGCTGCTAGCAGCAGGAGGCAGGAGCAGGTTGTCCCGGCGGCGCTGGAGGAAGAAGACGAGAGATTGAAGATGGATGCCGGTCGTTGGATGTAAATCCAACGGCTAATGATGTCAGAATCATTTGTTGACTAAGTTGACAATGACTTGCATTGGCTTCGGCCTATTGGCCCACATTTCAGCCTCCAAAAATGTGGCACGTATTCAACCCATTTTTTTCAGAATTTACAGTCTTTTTTGCGGGGTAGAATTTACAGTCCATTTGATCTTTTTTTTGAATTACAGTCCATTAGCTGGGCTGGGTGAACAAATAATGTAGCGTCCATGCGGCCCATTTATGTTTTTCCTAAAAAATTACAGGCCATTTGCACTTTCTCGAAATACATGATTTTGCTGGGCTGATTCTAATTATAATGTTGGGTTGGGCGCAACAATGTTATCAAAAAATAAACAGGGGCTGAGCATTTTGTTATATATATATATATTTAAATAATAAGTGATTTTTTATTATATTGGTCCTTAAATCTTACCAAACTTTTGTACACAATCACTAGGATTATCGTTGCCAAAAAAATTCCAGGATTTTATTGTTAAGAAATTATCTATACTACTATATAGTGTATCAGTTTCAAACTAGACCTAGAGCATCAATCATAGCCGTTGGTCACCTAAATCCAATGGCTGAGATCATCAGGATTCGCCATGAACAGTAGACTGATACTGGCTCTACTGTGTTCTGGAACAATCACGTGACCTTTCAAGAACAAAAAGAAGCCCATGTGCCCTGCCTCATGGGCCATATTGCCGCTTGAGTACATGGCAGTTTGAGCCCAAACGAGATTGTTTGGGAGTAAAACAGGGAGCAAAAAGTAAGGTGCAGTCTTTTTAGATGTGCACATGCCGTTTCTTGTATGAATAATAATCCTTACCTTTATAATACTTATCAATCATAATTAATTAATATCTACCTTCACACATTTCTATATTTTCTTTTTGCCTTTTATCTATCAACAAATCTATGGCTTATTCTCTTTTAGAAAAATCACTCTCTTCAACTAAGACTTGCCTTGCACGTGTATACATACTAGTTTTTATAAGTTAACAAGATGTGGGATATTGTTTTCTTACATATGTAAGTATCTGTTAAATATATGATGACAATAACAATAATATATAATAACATATAAAATAATTTAAATATATATAATATAGTTAGAAGGGAAACATAAGTTGGACCAGGCGTTCCTATTCTTATATAGAAAAATAGAACAGACCTCTGCGTTTTCTTCAAAAAAACATAAATTGGGCTGCCGATGTTTCAGGAAAAATAAAACCTCGGATGGGAGGTCCATAAGCCGGTCGATACATGACGGCCCTCAAGAAAATACAAACAGCCTTATGGACCTCCCATCCGAGGTCGT
Source organism: Triticum aestivum (assembly GCF_018294505.1). NCBI lineage: Eukaryota > Viridiplantae > Streptophyta > Magnoliopsida > Poales > Poaceae > Triticum > Triticum aestivum. Next base: position 257,572,863 of record NC_057808.1, on the reverse strand, counting down.
GGGCTGCGCATGTTAAAAAAGAAAGCCTAGACAGGGCAGCTGTTCCGCCCGGGTTCGATTCCACCTATGTAGAGAAAATATCTCCAAAATTTTTGCCTCTGCCTTTATGGACATGTGGGTCCCAATTGTCATCTACGCACACCACGTCCTACACTTGTCAAAACTTCGTCCCTCGTTTTCTCTGTTTCTCGCACACTCGACATTGTGTGGGCATTTTGAAAATAGCATATCTTTTTGACTGTGCATCATATGAAGATGTGCTATGCATGAATGTTGATCAGCATGATGTTAACTGGCTGGTAGTTCTAGTTTCGACCATGAATAAAACTTCTAGCATGATGTTAACACTGTTTGAAAAGGCCGTGTTAATATAAATGCTTTGCCTCTGAAAGTTGCAGTTTCTTATCTGAAACTGAACTTGGAGTTTCTTATCTGAAACTGAAACTTGCAGTTTCTTCTCTGAGAATCACATTGTCTGCACTTTTATAATCCTATGAAACTACATTTTTAAGTGCTAAAAATAGATCTCTAGAATTCATAAAATACTTCATATGCTCAATACTGCAAATCTAAAATTCAAAAGACATTCATATCTGACTATTGGTCTGGTGGGGGGGGGCAAATCCCTCCTATTCCTCGATGGCAGACAGCCGCCCCGTGAGACGATGTGAATGGCGAGGGAGAGGATGGCGGGGAAGCATCGTCGGGCCAACTGTTTTTCTCCTCTTGCAGTTGGGTTCGGTCGACGAAGACTCCACCGGCTCCCTCTAGAACGTCACCCTGTAGATGCTCGATCCTTCAATCTCTGGTGGGTGCTCCATCTGGGATCAATACTCCCACCACCGCTCCCTCACGATCGGATTCGGTGAATCTGTTTGCTCCATGGACCAAAGGAGCAGCTCTATGTACTCCCGCGTGACTCCCTCCGGGAGTATCGCTGCCTTTTCGCTTTGTTGCAGATATTTGGCCATGGATGTCGCCGTCGCCGCTAGTTGGTCCTTGTTGTCAAACCAAGACTGTATCTCCAACATCCTAGCTAGCTTCACAGGGTCCCTGTCTGCGATCCTCATGTATCGGTTGTACTCCTCCATTGATCTACTTCTCCACGGCACCTTCACTCGCCGGCGGTGGTTTTTGAATGGAAGAGGAGAGGAGCAGCGCTGGTTTTGGTTTAGAACGGGAGAGGAGCAACGCTGGTTTTGGATTGGAACAGGAGAGGAGGGGCGGTGGTTTTGAAATGGAAGAGGAGAGGAGCGGCGCTGGATTTGGATTGGAACATGAGAGGAGCGGCGGTGGTTTAAGAGGAGAAGAGCGGAAGAGCGGCGCTGGTCTTGGAAGTATTTTTTTTGTTTTGTGTATTTTGGGTCAAAGTTTGACCACGGTATTTGACAAGCAAAATGTGAATGCATGTCACCAAAAATTGTATCATTTGGTTCGTATCTGAATATACTTTCAAATTATATTATTTTTGCAATGTATAACATATATTTTATTTGCGAAAATCATGGTCAATTATGACCCAGAGTAAAAGGGAGACTAGTTAATGTGGCGTCGCTTTCTTAATTGAAGGGTAAATTGATTTTGATTTTGATCCAGTCACAGCGCGCCGGCCCTCTCGTCCAATCCTAAATCGCTGCCACACGCTCCTCTCCCTCTTCTCCATTGCAAAACCACCTCCTCTCCTCTCCATCATCTCCATTCCAAAACCACCGTCTCGCCTCTCCCTCTTCTCCATTGCAAAACCACCTCCTCTCTCCTCGGACGAGGATCCCCTGACGTAGCCCATCCTGCCATTGAGACACTGACACATGGGTCCCACCAAGCGCGGGGCCCACCTGTCAGCGACCGAAAGGCAGGGGAACCTCTCCTCTCCATCATCTCCATTCCAAAACCACCGTCTCGCCTCTCCCTCTTCTCTATTGCAAGACCACCGTCTCTCCTCCCATCTTCCAAAGCTAGCACCGGACCACTCAGAAGGACATCTATGGAGGGGATGCAGCAGCGAATCTGGCAGATCGCCGGTGGCGACCAGGCAAAGTTAGCCAGGTTGAAGGAGATCCTTACTTGGTTTGACAATGAGTGGGAGATTTCGAGGACGGTGAGGGCCATGTGGCAATGTATGCGAAAGAGCGAGACGACGGCGATGAGGGCGGCGATGTGACTGCCGCCGAGGAGTACATCGCCGCCCTCATCGCCGTTTAATGGAGCAGACAGATTCGCTCGAGGCGAAACTTAGGCGGAGGTGGTGGGCGTACAGGTCGAAGGTCGAGCACCCAGAGGATAACGAATCGATCGTGTACGGTGTGCCGTTCGTGAGGGTGCAGAGCCAGTCGGAGCCGCAGGAGTATTCATTCTCCCACCGCAAGAGGAGGCCGGATGGTGCGACGTCGCTTCCCCGCCGTTCTCCACGGTTCTCTCGACGCTCGCCTCGTTTCAACGGCGTCGGTAGGGTTTAAGGTAAGCTTCGCACTAACCTAATCTTCCATCTGCTCATGCTTACAATCAGTGTGGCAACTAATAAAAATCATGCTTACAATCAGTCTCTGAGTACTACGCCAATCACCCTAAAATAGCTCTGGACCTTTGGGTCAAAGTTGTGACACTGTGTACAAATAAACAAAAATAGATTGGTGCTTCCTTCAGAAAAGAGTACACCCTAGAAAACTGCCAATATAAGCTACTAGTATTTTTTTAAGTCTAAGATACTAGTATTTGGTTAGAGGATTTGCTGCCGAGAAAGATCCGTCCACAGTGAGCGCCACACATCCCACTGATGGTGGTGGATGCCAATGCTTAGATGGAGCAGGGTTGGTGTCGGTAATTTTTACTTGGCACCTAGCACTCTGCATATATGCCGGTTCCATCCGTACATTTGTGCAGTTACACCAAAATGCAGCTGAATAACCCTGTTTGCACAGATAATGAAAAGGCGTGATTACATTATTGTGGCACTAGTTGATGAAACATACACTAATAAACAGAAGAAAATATTACATCATACTGGAAATCGACCCAAGTCTCCCCGATACACCTTCTGCCAGTGATGAACATCAGTGTACAGCGGTAGTACAAGGAGGGGCCTTGAGACATTCAAATCTCTATTTTTGTGCAGATCAACTAAAATTAAGCACCCTAGTTTGCACAAACGCTTAAACATTAACAATGGGACTAGTTGATGAAACATACATTAACAAAGAGAAGCACTTTCTTTATCTACATTGGAAATGAAATGATAGAGATGACACTCGCTCTATTTTAACTGTATTATTACTTCATTTTATCAGCGACACTAGGTTCGAGAAGGTGGAAAACAAGGTGTACCGTGCGTTGCAAGGATGAAGGCCCGGGGTGCTTAGACTGGGATGCTGAAGCTGGATCTTTCAGTCCCTATCTTTCCCCCTGATGTTTCTGTGGTAGCATTTGGGTTGTAATCCAAACTTGGTCGAGCTGGTGCTGCGTCCCCCTACCTGCCTAGCTTATGTGGCGAACTTGTCTCCTGCTAGTACTCAGTCCGTTCTAGTAGTAGCATAACTGCCCGTTTACACTGAGACGTTGTCGGATAATGGTTCTCTATGGTTGGGTTTCTTTAATGAAATCGGAGGGAACCCACCCTTTCGATATATAAAAAAACAGTGGCACTAGCGGTGTCAAAACATTGCCTCAAATTAATAGTGCCACTAGATTAAGGTGCAAAATAATAACATTACTGCTTTATCATGGCAGTGCCAAAACAGTAGCACAAGAGCAGGATCAACATGTAGGATCTTTGGCAAACGGTCAGACCAAAAAGGAACATACCTCGTGATGGGAACCATATCTGCAGTCAACGCCATCGTAGAAGGGATGACACCAGTCACCAACATGGATGATTCAATTCATGGGACCTTTTGGTGCAGTTCACCTAAAGTGAAGCAATGTCCCATGAGCTAGCAGCTTCTTCTTCTTTTTTTAAGAAAAGGGCTCCAGCCCCGGTTCCATTTCCATCAGAAAACGAAACCCACAGAGCTTCTTCATTAGTTGCAATAAAATTGAGCACATCAAGGTTGGTCGTGAAGCTCCTGGAGAGTAGGCGGACCAGGACAGTTGCATCTCTAACGAAAAGAAGCAACTTATCTTAATGGGATATTTAGCAGGACATGAAAAAAAGTGCCATTGATTCATATTACTGGAGGCATTACATTGAAAACAACATTGGTTTAACGTGTCCTTACTTTTAACAGTGCGACTGCTACATTTTACCAGTGGCATTACATCAGAGCGGCTCGGGGCAACAAACATCTAAAGAGGATATCTGGGTTGGTCCCATTTTTGTTCGGTATATTGCCACCTTATACTGTGTGAGGCTAGCAAATCTAGTGCTGGACTTACTCTGTTGACTTGTCCGCCAGTCCCCACTTTCTTTCCTTTTTAACCAATAGATCGGGTTTATATTGAGTATGTACCGCGTTCCCTTTATTTCCCTATTAGACCTAGAGACTAGTTGGATAGCCAGTCTCTGCTACTTTTCACCCCCATTATTTCCTCTTTCGACCAAGTCCTAGATTCAGGTAACAAATCTTCCCCCACCCCCACCCCATTTCTTCCTTATTTGATGTGACACCCAAAATTTTTGGCCTTGTTTTGTTTATTAAAATATTGCCAGGAAATAAAACTTTTCCAATTTGTCAAGTTTTACCTTTTGTGATTTTGGATTTTTGCCTCTAGTGGGAGAAACCTTCAAGGGTATTGTTGGACTTGATTTCTCTCTATAATAAAAACCATTATTTATCAGTGTATTTAAATGTTGCAAGATTTATTTATTCAAAAAGCTTTCTTTCTTTAAAATGATTTCCTTTTGCATTTGGGGCCTATTTACACTACAACCACTTGACAAATGCTTTTAAAAATCCCACCAAAATTTGGGGATGTCATGTGATGTTTCCACATCACTTTTATGCAAAGATACCTTCTGGCAATTGGAGATTTTGAGCTCTACACCAATTTTTCCAATCTGGTCCAGTAGGCACTTTTGCACTGCAACCCATTTAAATATTCCTTCAAAACTTCTTCCAAGTGTTTGGAGAAGACAGTGGATGCATACAATTCATCTTCAAGCAAAAACCCAATGATGTTCTTTGAAAAATTTGAGTGGATCAACCTCTTTTGCATTCTGGTCCAATTTGGTGATTTGTACAGCAACCATATTTTTCTTTGCTCTAGTAACCCTGAGCTTTTTCCTACTTGTAGCCCTCCCTACCAAACTCTTAAGTCCAGGAGATTGGGCTCATTGGAGGCTTTGAAGTGCATGTTCTAAACCCCTTTTCTTTTTGCCCAAAACTGGAGTTTTGCAAAGCTTGCATTATCAACTTTCTGTGTTTTCCAAACTAACCTTGCCATCATCTCCTGCATCTAGAGAGACACTGGTTTGGAGATTTTGGCCACTCCAAGAGTTGCCTAGGTGCACTTGGCATTCTGTCGAACACCTGGTGTGCACAGTCATTTTTGGCAAGCTCCCTGGTTTGCATTGTGGACTTGTACCCCTGGCCTATCAACCTTGTCCACAGAGTGCCTTGCTACCCCTACCTCCGTCCTGTGCAGTGCCAGCTCCACCCTCGAGCTCTAGAGCGTGCTGGCATTGCGTTGAACAGGTGCTGTGCGTGCTCTGGGCGCGCCCAGAGCGCACGTTTTGCACGCGCGCGCACTACGCCGACACGCCGCACGCGACGCGACCCGACCCTGGCTCCCTCTGCATCGCTGAGCCGTGCACTAGCCGCCCCCTGCTCCACGATCCCTCTGGTGCCCGGCTGCGCCGCTGGCCGCACCCTTGGCGGCACGCCGGCGTCGGCAGCGGCCTCTGCCATGTTCGGCGCCGCCCAACCACGCTAGCGCGCCAGCTGCCCCGGAGCACAGGCCGTGCTTATCCTCCCGCTCGTCGGCACGCGTTCGTCGCCGCCAAGATGCCCTGCACCTACAGCAACGGCTGTCGCCGGCGATCCTATCCTCTGCCACCGCGGGAACCTGCCTCGAGCGCTATATAAAGGGTCCCCGAGCCCCTCCGAGCACTCACGCGACTTCAGGCACTCCTCGTAGAGCTTCCCGCGTAGTGAATCGACCTGTGGTGGCCGTCTCCCTCAACTCCGGCCAGCTCGGCCGCCGCCAAGCTCCGGAGCGATTCGTCGCAGCCAGCCACCCTTTCGCCAATCCAACGCCACCAGAAGCTTCCCCGTAGTCTTGCGGAGCTGCCCAGCTGCCCAAACTCGATCGGAGACCACCGGAGCACCTAAGTCACTTCACCACCGTAGCCTCCCTCCGCCGCGAAGCTCGCCGCCGGCGATTCCTGCCACCTCCTCCAACCCAGCAACCACCCCGGGGACCGCCTCGGTCTAGCCGTTCCATCCCCGCCCTTGGATGCCCATGAGGCGCCGCCGTTCGTCGCCGGCGATCGCCGGAGCCTCGCCACCGTTCGGGCACAGAAAAGGGAGGGAGAGGGAGACCAGTCAAACCTGACTAGTGGGCCCTCTGGACCCACTATCAGTGACCCGCGCAACGCCCTCTCTCTGTTTAAGTGGAGGCGCAAACCCCCGCGTACGTCTCTCTGCTGCGAAAGCGTATTTCTGCTGAAACGTTTTCCTTTTTCTGGTTTTATTTAAAAACAGAGTTGACCAAACTTTGACTGGCTATAACTTTTAAAATAAAACTCTAAATGAGTTGATTCTTTTTCCTACCTCTCTCAAATTTCATCTAGTTTATTTTAAGATTTATTTCAAAAATATTTGAGATAGGTTTTGGTACTGTGTTTGAAATATTTGTATTTGTGTATTTTGCAAAATAGGAAATTTTGGAGGAAGAGGAAAGCTTCCACTAAGTGCATCCTTTGCATACTTTTGAAGGCAAGCATTTCTGAACTCTGGCATAATATTTGTTGTGGTGTTTGGATACGATCACAGCACCTTTTGTCTTGGAGTATATGTGACAGTTTATGTATCGATGTAGTCTCGTGCATGAGTGCACTTTGGAGTTGTTTGTGGCCAGCAATGGATACCCTGAGGATTTGGATCGCCCTCGTGAGCTTCTCTTGCACACCGGTAGGAAGCGGGAAAGTCGTGGTCTTGGGTAGACACGAGCTTGTCCCTAATCCCTCGTTGTGACGAGTATGCCCGGCATAGCATGGTGAGGCTCGAGGAGTGGTGATTTATTTCACTAGTGGTAATATTGTTGGTGGATACTTGGATCACCTGAGTCGGTTGTAGACCGAGTCTTGTTCAATAGCTTCCTTCTTTGTCGGTACCACCACTTGTCCCTGCAGGGGACATGGTATGGTTCAGTAGGTTGTCAACTCCTTTCCAAAGCACACACCGTACAGAGAGGCCGTGATGAAGGTCCCGTGGCCACGGATTAAAGCCTGTCATTCGGTCCGGGGGCATGGGTGTTTTCGGTTGTAGCCGAAGGGGATAGCTTCCCCAGATTGCGCGCGGTATAAATTTTGTGATCCCATGCTACGTCGAGGTTGTAGCCTCCCCACTTAGAGTTTTGCTTGGCAGGTGTCGTGGGTGATTCCAGGCACTGGTGAGTTAAGCTGGTGTGTGCAGGTCAGTCGTGTTTTCAATCAAAAGACCGTAGACGGAATTAGTCCCGAAGGACTGAGTAATCCCGTTACTCGTGGAAAATGGTACTCCCTCTGCAGAGGATGCATCCTGTTGGATAGTCATGTTCTTGAGTATAGGACCACAGTCTGAGTTGAATCTTGATAACGGTAGTCGGATGGAGAACGATTTAACTAGAACTCTGTAACGGTATTCGGATGGAGAACGGTTTAACTAGAGCTCAGTCACGGTATTCGGATGGAGATACGACTTGACTGAATTATCGGTTTTCGGATGGAGAAACGACTTAAATATTGTTTATGATTATGGCACATATGTATTGTGATCTTTATTGTTTTGGACTAACCATTTATATCATGCATTTTTATTGAGTATCCCTGGGATGGTTCTACCTCCTGGATATTCACTGTGATTATTCTCGTATAAGCCCTTTCTGTGGTGTCGCTCAGACGCCCTACTGCGGCATGCTTGTTGTTCATTTATCTTTTATAAGCCCTTTATGTGGTGTCGCCCCGACGCCCGACTGCGGCATTATTATTTCTGCATTTTCCGCTCGAGGAGTCATTCAGACACTCGTTTGGCAGCAGTATTATTATTTCTGCATTTTCCGCTCGAGGAGTCATTCAGACACTCGTTTGGCACCAGTATTATTATTTCTGCATTTTCCGCTCGAGGAGTCATTCAGACACTCGTTTGGCTCCAGTATTATTATTTCTGCATTTTCCGCTCGAGGAGTCATTCAGACACTCGTTTGGCACCAGTATTATTATTTCTACATTTTCCGCTCGAGGAGTCATTCAGACACTCGTTTGGCACCCAGTATTTTATTTTGGTATATTTTTATCCATATGTGTGCATCATGGCTTCTCGTATATTTTCGTGACGGATGTATGATCGACTATTTATACCTGTGTTCTTAATGTTTGCGAGTACATTCAAACGTACTCACTGGCTTGTCCCTGGCTATTGTCTTGGCCAGATTCCTTGCTTGGAGTTAAGCATCGCGGTGACAACCTCGGAACCTACGCTGTTGACGTTTGCAGCATCGCGAAGATAGGAGTTATCCTGGTCAGCTGTTCTTGTGGGAAATGGAGTCCCATAGACGCAGATGTTTCCAACCGCTTCCGCCCTCAACCTTTAGAAACCAAATGTTGTACCCTAGGCCACAGTGGTCTTGTACTACATATTTTTGTTCCTTGCTTGGAATTCTTGTATCAAGTTGGTACCTCATCAGCTAACAGTAATCCTGGGGCTGGTGAGCACATAGGCCGTTTTTCTGGGAATTTATATCCCAAAAATCCGGTCGTGACATTTGAACCAAGTACTACTAGATTCGAGTGCATGAACTAGTTTTACCTCTTAATAGTAAAAAATTAGGTGGTTTTCGAACAGCCGATCGATCCTATCTACACGAGGGGGCCTGAGAGATAATAAAAGATACAAATGCAGCGACGTTAGGAGCTTGGGAAGTAGAGCAAGGCCGGTTTCGAAGGAAGTTATACCTGAGGGTCACCGGGATGTCGCTAGGTGGGCGGCGGGAGGCCAGATCTGCCCACACTACGACAGTGAGGAAGAAGGGGTGTGAGGCCCTCCCTCGCCAGCGATGCTTGGGAGAGAATGGCAAGGCACGCTGATCGGGACGCGCCGGCAGTGGGTAAGAGCCATCGCCGAGGACGACCGCGTGAACGTTGCACCTTCTCACCTTCCCCGGCGGAGAGGATCCAGTTGGATCTGTGACCAGCGGTGAGTAGAGAGAGAGAGTGTGGCCACCGCTGTCGTTTTTAGATCTGGAGAGGACGAGACAGTGTGAAGAGAGCAACACTAGCAAGCAAGCGCGAAGGCTCCTGCCTATATTGTGGAGTACTAGTTTTCTTTTGTCTACCGGCCGGAGCCGGCTTGACCTCGGCAATGACTCTCGAGAAGTCTTCATGCACGTGCCCTGGAGGCGCAGTTGCCGTCATTTTGATCTGAAGCACCGGATTATAACATATAACACGAAAAAATGCCACATGACAAGAAATCATAACCTCACTGCCCAAAGGAGACAAGATGAATCCCGACGGACAAACTAGACGAGGATCAAAGCTCAAATTAAAGATAAACTCGTAGAAAAGGGGTCCGTCGATAGTAGTCTTCGTGCATGTGCCTCCAATGACTAGCCCAACTCAGTTGTCGTTGTTTAACCCTCGCAGTGATCCGAAGCACATGACACCTAATTTTGCTAGATGACAAGAAACCGTTTTTTAGATTTCTCAGCAGAACTACAGCCCTGTACAATACAGCCTACACGATATGTAGACGATGGCAAATCCAGGCGTGTCTGGAGTCTGGTCACATGCATGGATGAACTGATCTTCCGTGTCTTGCAGGGATCGTCCAGGTACCAAGGTGGAGTATGTGCTTCTATTAAATCAGCCGACTTGTGGGGCCGGGGAGTGTGCCTATGGTCGGTTCTCAATTGCGGTCCCACATGTGTGTGCAAACGCAATATGACGCGCGTTCCATTCGGAGAGCGGCGTGCCAGACCGACCGACCGTCTGTGGTGCGACGCGAACGCGACGGGCGTGCTGTATACTCTATAAATGTGTACCGCCGTTTTCTTGAGGCTTTGCTCCATGGCGCAATCCATGGATACAAAATTGGTATACTGTACTATTTAAAAGTCGAGGGCGGGGCTTTTCCCGCGTGGTAGGCTGGCAACCCTTGGATCTGAGATCGAACGGTCGCATGCTAAGTTGCTAAAAATTTGCAGAATAACCCTCCAGGATAGGATATTCACCCATAGGTCTAGAATCACGCCATGCAACCGTTCGATCTAAGATCCAAGGGCTCTCAGAAGCCCGTATCATGGGAGAATGGAAAGCTTCGTATCACCTGTAATTTTCCCGACGCTTGACATGACATCGAAAGCCATTTAATTAGGTGTCGAGTAGACATGACATCTAATTGGGCCCCCATAGTACTGTGCACGAATCCATTTATCCACCAGGCAAGCCACTACCCTGCCATTCGCACGCGCCCCCCACTCGACATTTTTACAATCGATAAACCACTCCTAGTCGTCCCGTCCTTTCACATTATGGCAGTTCCACTAATACTAACCCTCCTCCCAAATCCATGGCGTCCCAAATCTCCATGATCGGCGGTGAGTACAAGGTTAGAACCATCACCGGCGATGAGTTCGACGTAATCTACACCCGTTCTTCCGCAACGGTGAAAGAATGCCTTGCTCGCTTCAAACGCATATTCGAAAACTCAAATGATGAGTGGTTCGCTGGGCTAGATGTTGAGTACACCACAGTCCTGGGAAGCGAGAAGAAACTAAAGGAGGCAGAGAAGAAGAAGCCCGCCGTGATCCAGTTTTGCGTGCATGACTTATGCTTGTTCTACCACATATGCCATGCCGACCTTGAGTGCGAGGAATTTAAGAAGTTCCTCAAGGGCGGCCGAGTCAAATTCGTTACTGTAGACTTTAGGAACGACAAGGAAATCCTGGGTCAGATAGGCCTCATTGTAGGCGACCCCTTCGACCTCCAGAAGGAAGGGCTGGTGCCCTCCCTTGATCAGCCTTCAATGCTGACCCTGGCAGGAGCCATGGTTCATCCTTCGTACGGTAAACTAGAGAAACCTCCGTACATGTTTCATCGTCATGCATTGCAGTGGAATGTACTAGATATGGACCACATCCACTACGCTGCAATGGATGGCTACCTTTGTTTCAATATCTACAAGGGTTGGATGAAGAGCAAGAGCCAAGTGTGCGGTTCAAGCAAAGAAGTATCACCCAAGAGGAGGACGGACAAGGACGAAGTCGAGGACGTGGACGAGGACTCCAAGTAAGGTGGCAGTGTCGTTGCTCATGGTGGTTCTAATGCAGTGTCTACCGGATTAGTTGCTTAGTTTAATTTCTGGTGTGCTTAGTTTTATTTGAGGGGTGTGTTGTGCTGAGCCCCCAGCAGAACTATGTTATGTTTCATCTCGTTATATTTCGTACATTTCATCTTTTAGTTGGTATAGTACTACCACTCGTTTCTTGACATTATATACATACAATATATATGGCCAACATCATATAGCCAGCAGTTTAGTTGTCAAAGAATTTCAGGGTGCTTAGTTTTGTCAAAGAATTCCAGGGTGCTTAGTTTTATTTGAGGGGTGTGTTGTGCTGGACACCATTAACTTATCATTGTGAGAATCGGCTTATTTTTGTCATGTAACATGGTCAACGGGGTTTGACGTGAAAATAACAATGTTTAATGGCATTTCCGAGCAAACATCTAACTTAACGATGGCATTTTTTAGATATCTAATTGCATTTTTGAGCAGGCATCTCACGGATCGATGGCATTTTTTGAGTAGTTGTAACTTCTAATGGCAAAACTGAGTAGTGATACACAACTAGTGGCATAAATAATAAGAACCCAAGAATTAAATAGGGATAATTTCTTTATACCTTTGTGTGCGAAACAATATACGCTGCCTACCGCCAGATTTTCTTTACAGAGGCAACATAGAACTATATGAGTGCCCTGTTAAATTTTGGAATTATTCTGGGTTTGTTTGGCCTTTTTTATACATTAATTGAGTTTCTAGACATTTAATGTGCATAATTCAAATTTGAACTACAAGCACATGCTCCCGTGCACCAAAGTTGACTGAAAAATCACATGTGTGTCCTCATGTGAATTTCTAGGTCCCATGCAAGAAATGGGAATGAAATTCAAACATCTGGGCATCGTGGTTCGGCCAAGAACATTGAGAAGCTTGGTTTTAAAATTCTTGTAAATCAAAAACACGCCTGAAAATCATGAAACTTGGCATGGTGTCATGTCATGGTACTACCATGCTGTGGTAAAAAAATGCAGAATAGGAACAAGTTTTGGTATAAGTTTCTTGCAAACCGGAGCTTCTCTCAAGAAAGCTCGTGGTTCTGAGAGGGAAAGTGTCACCTTTGTGTGCATAATTAAAATTTTAATTACAAGCACATGCTATAGTGCACCAAAGCTAGTTGAAAAATCACATGTGTGTCCTCGGGTAAATTTCTAGGTCCCATGCCAGAAATGGGAATGAAATTCAAACATCTGGGCGTCATGGCCCGACTGGAAACATTGAGAAACTTGGTTTTTTAATTCCTGTAAATCCAAAACACGCATGAAAATCTTGAAACTTGGCTTGGTGCCATGACATGGCACCAACATGCTGTGGTAATTTTGCTGTCCGATTTGCGAAGGCGCACACATTAACAATCAACAAAGTCATTTTGGAACAAGTGTTGTCACGTTACAATCGGAAACACAAGTATTATTGAAACCATGGGCATTCTATTTACCATTTACGTGCCGCCACGCGTCCCTTTTTTTATTAGCTAGGAGGCGCCATGCAGGGTAGCTATTTGAGTACGGGAGGCGTGCGATCAGACCCCTGCGCGTGCTTATCGGGAGGAGAGCCCTTTGACCTCCATCTGCCGTCCACCTCTGTCCCAAGGTACCATTAAAGGCGCCCGAGCCTCTGTTTAATGGCGTGGCAATGTCTCACTCGACTGAGATTTAAGAGAGAAAAAAGAAAATCTGAAAAGAAAATTTTGCACGGATCTTGATGTAAGATCCGACGGACCTATATAGCATCTACTGCGACTTATAGCAAGACTGATGAATATATATAAGGACGACGAGAGTGGATAATAATTGTCTTACATAATTAGGAAGATGATTAAAAAAGCGACATGCGGCTACGCCCGAAATACACAAGGGCAAAAGAAGAAGGAAGACGCATACAACGATCTGGGTCGTTGAACTCTACTTTCTTTATGCGCTGCAGGTCGCGGAGACTAGTTCTCGCGGCGGGCCATGATCTATTTCATCAGTTTCATGTCCTTAATATGCTGCTTGGCAGCATCCATGGATTCCTCCACCAGCCTGTTGCGCTCGATGCGGAGCATGGCATTCTCGTCCATAAGTTTCTTGATGATGACGCCCGTCCTCTGCAACACGGCAGCGGTCTCCTCCTCCTGCTTCGCCCTTCTGGCGATCTTCGCCCTCAGCAGGTCGCGCTCGCCCCGGAGCTTCGCATTGCCCTTCCCTAGTTGCCGGATGACACCGGTAGCCTCGTCCTGCAACCTCGCCCAGCCGGAGATCCGATCCATCTGGATATGGACCATCACACGCATGCGCCTGTAAGAGTCCTCGCCTGCCCGTGAGAAATTTTCCCAGGCCGCCGCGGCGCGGCGGGATCTCCATGCTGCTTCGGTGGCGCGGCGGGACATCTCTGCTGCTTCTGCGGCGTGGCCGGACCAGTCTGCTACATCGACGGTGCGGCGGGACCTCTGTGCTGCTACTGCTGCGTGGCTGGACATGTCGGCTGCTTTCACGGCAAGGCGGGACATCTCTCGTGCTTCCTCTTCCATGCTCAACTCTCCCTGGTGGAAATCTCTCAACCCAGAACTCACGCTGGCTATGGCTTGATTGTTTCTTGTGGATGAGGAGTTGAGGAGGAATGTGCAGTCATCTTAGCATAGTAATATATAATCGAGTACTACTAATACACTCCTAAGTTGGAAACCGTTTAGGTTGTGATCAGTGTGAACAGGTTTGCAATTAAATATAGTGTGGTAGTAGTAGTAATTTGGAATGTGACGAGACGCGCTCAAGATTTATTGACGGTTCTAGTTTCGAAGTGCGGCAGTATTCCCGGATGGCGTAACGTCGGCACGTTTTCTCAGCCGTGGTGTAGCATATGCCATGGTACTACTAGTTCTTTTTCTACTGCTGTGTACGTGCAAAAACTGGCACCGTCGGATACATATCTTAGGCTTGGCGTTCGGCAGGAATAGCCTCGTGGCGAGCTATAGACTAGTCTTTTTTTCAGACGCATTACACCTATCTCTCTGGACTTCTCGCACGCACCATCACTGCTCCCTAGGCCGATACCACCCACATACAGTTGTACTCTAAGAAGAGGTGCACGCACGCACTCGTCCTCTCTCACACACCCATCTGTAGCTACGAATTGTAGTGTTCTCAACCATCCGATTGGCCCTATCATATGTTTCACGTTGCTCCTTGGCCTTGAGATTGAGATGTTTTAAACGCGGAGGCTAAGATGGAGGCGCGAGGTTTTGGTTAATGTGCGGGCCGCACACGGCACCAACACTACACGAGCTTCATCTGCCTGGTGCGCATGCAGTCGGGTGAGTTGTCCAAGTATAGACATAACCAGGCCCTCATTGGTATCCGCGCCTCGACTTTGGCTGGTCATAGTGGAGAGTAACATAGACCAGTTACTAGTCTATGTTACTAGTACCTTCATAGTGGGTAGTGTCATATACGTAGTAGTATATGCATAGTTTTGCTCCATGGCGCAATCCATCGATACTACTATTGTACAAATGTATACATTTTTTAAAAGGCTAGAGGGCGGGGCAGTCTAGCTTGGTCCTTTTCACGAGAGGCGAGGGCCTTTGTGATTTGATGGCTCATTACTGCTGGAAGGCGGGGCCTTGTGATTTGACTGCTCGTATAAATGTGCCGACGACCTGAGGAGGAGCAAAGAACCATGCGGTATCCTCAAGTTTTCCACTGGAGTACGACGGAGGAGCACGAAACACGGCAGCCCAGTGCCATATCCTCTACTCTCTACTCTTATTATATATTACTAGCAAGAGGCATTGTTCTATTGGTGATAAAGAATGATCTAATTTGCTAGTCATCTCATTTTTAGCATTGTTCTATTCATGCCTCGCAGAGAAGGTGACACGTGCAGCGAAACACCCGAAGGAAAATAAGAAACACAGGAGCAAAAGAAGAAGGAGGATTATCACCCCAAAAAAAGAAGGAAGACGCACACACAAGTCTGGGCGCTGCTCTCACTACATGAAGGTTTGCTTGCCGCGGAGTCGTAACTGTTTCTTCATCGCCTCCACGACCTCCATCTCCTTGCGCGTCTCCTCCGCATCTTCATCATTGTGTCCATGACGTGGGATTTCTTGACGCGAGCCTTCATCATCTGTTCCACGGCCGCATTACGTACCTTGACAGCAGCCAGGTGCTCGATGCGGAACTTCACCAACTCCTCCTTCTGTTCCATGACGAGAGCCTGCAACATCTTCATCGAGGAACTACTATTCTCATGCAGCTTCTTCCAGCCGGTGTTCTCGTCCTTCAGCAGGTCGAGCTCGTGGCAGAGCTTCGCATTGTCCTCTTGAAGTTGCAGGATTTCGCCGGTCGCCTTCTTCTCCGAGGCAATGCTCTTCTTCAGCAGCATCACCAAGCCGGCGGTCAACTCCCCCTGCTCATTGAGCTCAGCGGGCATGTCGTCCAGGCTCTCCTTCAGCAGCTCCACCAAGCTGTGGATGAACTCCTTCTGCTTATTGAGGTGCTTATTGAGCTGATCGGGCATGCCGTCGAGGGATAACGACTCCAGCGCCGCCAGCTCGGCATGTTCGCCTCCGCATCTAGGGCGCTCCTGGGAGCCATCGCCTGCCCGTGAGAGATCTTTCGAGGTCTCTGCGTGGCGGCAAGGCCTCTTTTTTTTTCTGCAACCCCACTTGCCGCTCCCTTGTTACGAGTAGTTCTCGACCTAGAGCTCTGCACACCGGCCATGGCGAGGATGGACGAAGAAGCAGGACTTATGAGGAGGAAGGTAGAGTAATTTTCGGTTAGGTAGTTCCCCTTTTTATAGCCTAACTACTAGCACTAGTACTAAAACCTGCATAGTGGGAACACGTTCAGGTTTGGTACGTACTGGTAGGTGTGAGCAGGCTTGCACTTAATTGTAGCACTAGTACTTTCGAATGTGATGGGAACAAGGTAAAGATTAATTGATGGTTTTTGGTTTCGAGGCCCGAAACGGCTCCCGAAGAGTTTAGTGGAACATAAATTTCAAGTAGACTGCACTGCTCAGATGCGTAAATATTTTGTTACTGTCAAAAATTGGCACAAAATACGAAGGAGACCAATGGAAGTACTACTAGGAACCCATGATTTAACTACTCGCATGCGCGCAGTGGAGTAGTAATGTCTTTCTTCCGCCCTCACGTCCACTCAATTTGCATGCGCTGTATTAATTGACCATCAATAAAGTGAAGGACTTTACACGCGTCAAATTATCACATGGGGTGGATCTTGGTACAAAATTGCGTCCGCCCGTGTACCCGCGTGTGCGTGCGAGGGAATGAGTGCGTGCGTGGCGTGCGTGCACATCTTCGCTTCGTGCATGTACCGCCAGTGCGGCTCAGGGAGGACGAGTACATTCTTCTGGAACCAGCAGGACGTCACTGTGATCAATCCACACAAGGATGTCGCGACAACGCCTCCACATGTGCCACGTGCCCACGTGGCTTCATGAACTATAAGAGAGACACTGTGTAGCGTGCCATTGTGTTTTGCACATACTCGAAGTACTAGTAAGGTACACGTGCATTGCACGTGTCAGATTTTGCAACCAAATTACGAATAAATACCACACCGTAGCATGTAAGCTCTGAGTCATATATGCCTGATGTAGACCTTCGTTTAATTCTTATAGTTCATCTCATTCAAAATCAATTAGTTTTTATAAAAAACCTAGGGCCTCTTTGATTCGTAGGATTTCCAAAACGCGGGAATAGGAAGAACATGGGTTAGATTGGAATGTCGTCTTGAATCCTATAGGATGGTACGAGTGTTTGATTGTGCATAGAAAAAACGCAGAATTCTTTCAAAGAGGTTTGAGTGGATGGGATGTTTCCTATGAAATCTAGTGCAAATGAATCATATGGAAAAATTCCTATGGTTTACAATCCTACGAATCAAACAACCAAGATAGGAAAAATTCCTAAGGACTAGAATCCTCCAAAATTCCTTCGAGAATCCTTCGAATCAAAGAAGCCCTTAATCTATTTTATGATTCATGGAATTGTGTGTTGTAAAGCATAAAGTACAAACAAAGAATGTCAATTCAACTAGAAAAAAGTTTGGGCAGTTACGATACGGAAGATTCTAGAACAAAGGAGAACCACTTTTGTTTTGAGATTTGTGCATTATGCTTAAGTTCAACCATGGAGTCTGCTATATTGTACATGTGGAAAAATCCGGTGGGGGCTAGGAGATGGTGCGAGGGGCCGAGTGGAGGGAGACTATGAAGGAGTGCACAACTGCGAGATCATTATTTAGAGAGAGGGGGCGAGAACGTGCGCTGTTGCGCACAGTGGCGGAGCCATGAAAAATGTCCCATAAGCTAGGGGGCCAAGCATTGCTAATCCTTTATGAGGAGGGCCAATTCATCAACTTAAACCATTTTTACCAGCAAATGTCTAATGATCACATTCATATTATATTAGCCTCGATATATAGTGATGTTAGGGGGGGGGGCAGGGCCCTTGCTGCCCCATGTCTTGGCCATTATACGCGCGTCTGAGAGATGAAGCGAAAGGCATGGATGATGAGAGGGGGGCGTTGGATATATAATTAATGTGGGTTATTAGCTATATATGTAATCCTATATAGAGAGGTATAGATTGATCGATGTGGATGTGGGAAAGTGGGTGAGACCTCACTAGATATATAGATTGATCGGTTTATGTGGAAAACTATGAAAGACCTAGCTATATACACACACACACATAGAGGAACATCGATCGTTGCGCATGCACGTCAGAGATAAAGAATGCCCGATATGATGGAGTGGGGGATGTGTGTGTGTGCCTTCATGGGAGACCGACTGGTAGTGTGTGTGCATGCATGCACGAGAGAAAGTTAGTGGTACAATTATAAAGAGAAGACCAATGTGTGGGTGTAAAAGACTAGGTGAGGTCATAATCAATGTAAAGTTGAGTTCAAATATTTGAATAAGAGATCATGATGTTTGAAACCCATGCATGCATGAATATAACGGAGATCTGCACGGTGTGGTTTGGAAACGAGCAGGTTGCAATGTATACACATTGAACAAGGTCAGATTGGTTTGAATTTGAGATACCGATGGCAGACATCGTTTGGCCACATTGCATCCGTGCATGGACAAACTATTCTAATTGGAGATGATGGGTGGCTTTCGCATCACATATCTATATCTATACCCCCATATATATTATATTTTATATTTCTATATATAGTGTGCGGATAACTCTAACTTGAAAGATGGTCGTTGGATGAGGCCAATCCGATGGTGCAGAGCTGGCAAATTTGAGCACTACTAGCCGTTGGATATCATCTAGATTCCACCAGATTTTGCCACATGTACAATCTAGAAGACTCTATGGTTGAACTTAGGCATAATGCACAAACCTCAAAACACAAGCACTTCTTCTTTGTTCTAGAATCTTCAGTATCAGAATTGCCCAAATGTTTTTCTACATGATTTGTTTTTACTTTATGCCTTACAATGCACAATTCCATGAATCTTAAAATAGATTATCTTTCTTATAAAAACTAGATGATTTTGAATGAAATGAACAATAAGGATTAAACGAACATCTACATCATGAATATATGACTCAAAGCTTACATGCTATAATGTGGTATTTATTCATAATTTGGTTGCCAAATCTCATGCGTGCAATGCACGTGTACCTTATTACTAGTCTAAATGGTGTCTGTGTGTGTGTTGTGCGTGTTAAACACATTGTACGTAGTATATCATACTAGTCTAAATTGTCTTTTTTTCTTTTGGCTACACGTTAAGCTTGTTCTCCCAAAATTTCAAGTCGCGGCTTGTTATGCCGAAATTTCAAGCTAGCGTCTCTGTCTATCGTGCTGCAAAACTCCCGCCTCTTCAACCCGCGCCTTGTTAGCCCGAAATATTTAAGATATATCTTTGTCTCGTTGTGCTCCGAAAACTCCCTCCATCTCAACCCGCGCCTTGCTATTCCAAAATTACAACGCACGCGAAAACTCCCACCTCCTGTGAAATCCCGACACGCGAAATGCCCGTGATACCCCTGAACCGAAAGAACCGCCTCAAATCGGTGGGGGTACACATTTTGGACAAGCGCGTCCCTAAGCCATGGTTCCCCACTCCCATCCCATCCGCCCACCCATTCGTACACCGAGGCCGGGAAAACCCGCGAGGCCCCACACCCTCCTCCGTCCGCCAGCCAGCCGGAGCCTCTTCCCCGATGATGTCATCCACAGCAACACCTCGACGTCCCTCATCCACCGTACCGGACGAGGAACCGTCGTCGATCTGGTCGTCCCGCCGGTTCAGCCACCCCGTCCTCCACCTCCAAGGAGCTGCCCCGACATTCCCCTTGTCTTTCGCACCACCTCCATTCCCACACCGCCGTCTTCACCTACACCACCGGAAGAGCATCAGCATCACCGTTTCCTCGTATGAAGCTGCGGCCTAATCGGTGCCACCAAAGAGGTTGTACACTAATTGCCGCATTTTCTTCTTAATTCGATCTCACGGTGCTGCCGGCGCTCGTTCCCGAGTCGATACGGCGTGGCTCCATCCACCGCGGTGTCGCCGGCCACTTCCTCCACGGTGTCGCTCCCTCGGCGGCGACGTCCACATCAGTAGGAGCTGCTACTACTTTAGCTCTCGCTCGCGCTGCTACTCTGCTCTTGCTCTCGGTCCCTTGCCTGGTCTGCTCTTGCTCTTGCTCGCGCTGCTGCTCTCGCTCTTGCTCTTGCTTGCGATGCTGCTCCGATTTAGCTACACTTCAGTCGACTGAATCGACTTTTGGGTCAGTCAATTTTCAGGGGGTGGGGGGGGGGGCTCACCGGAGTTAAGGAAGAACCAGCCGCAGCGGGGAGGGGGGCTCGCCGAAGAAGTACCCCACTATCTATCTTAGGGCTCAGGGTGGGGGCGGTGGTCGCCGGCGGTGGTGGGGCGGTGGCGTGGGGATCACTGGAGAAAAAGCTCGGCACGGGGTGGCCTAGAGGGATGGCCGGGGCGGCGGCGGACCGGCGGTGGGGAGTGTTTTCGGGGTGGGCGGGGCGGCTGTTTGGCCGGTGGTGGCTGGCGGCTCAGGGGGTGGAGGTTGAAGATGAACTGCACGCCCTTGATTTCGTATCCAACGGCTGCAAAATCGACTGACAAGAGATGAAAAAGTCAGTCGACTGACGTGTAGCCTCACCTCTAGTGCGTTCAGTTTCGACAGTAAAATTCAGTTTCGACAGCAAAATTCAGTTTCGATAGTTAAGTTCAGTTTTGACAGTTAAATTCAGTTTCGACAGTTAAGTACAGAGATGAGCGGCTGATGTGTACATCTAGCACTTTGTGGTTATGTATTTTACGTCATCTATTGGAGATGCTATTAGAATTCCACTCAGGTTAACATTGTCTCTCTTGTCCTGCTTCAGCCTCGGCGTCGTACAACTCACCGGAGCTGCTCCAACGACGAAACCCTCCATCACAGCGGAGCAGTACCTCGGGCTCCATCTCCAGACGCCTAAAATCTTCTTCCTCTCCTCCGACAGCCAAGTCAGCCGGAGCATCCTCTCCGGCCAACCCAATCACACTGAGATCGACATGGCTTCGCCAAAGAGGTTGTACACTTGTTGCATATCTTTTTTACTCTACATGTTATATATATTGTCCACTGAGCACACGGAGTAACGGGAAATACGATTATTTTATCCTACTATATGACAAGCAGTGAGGTACCAGGCAACTTAGCTATCCGTGACGGACTCTCTTGAACGCCATCATTATTTATCTCTGCGCATTTGAGCTGAGCATTTGTTGATGGCCGTGGGAGTTGAGCTAGTAGGGCATTGGCCTGGGTCCAAAGTAATAGAAGTAGCACAAAAACATTTTTTTAGTGTAGGCTTTTCCTTGCTCAAGCAAGCCTACTGGAATCGCCAGTGCTTGAAAGGAAAAGGGAATGAAAAACATAGAAATTGGAAAGTTTCGTATGGTACTACTTTTCGTGAATTTGGTGCAAAGGAATGGAGCAAAGGAAAATTGTAGGATTTGTTCCTTTAGTGTCTCCTTGAAAGAAAAACCGTAGGAATTTTAATTTCCACTTGTCCTCCTTTTCAAATTCCTATTCATGAAGCACAAGACTAAGAGATAGTAGCATAATAGCATTATAACCGTACATTTTCTTGTGGTTTGACTTAATCTCACCATGCTTCTTTGCATCCTGTGATCTTCCAATTCTTGTGAACCAAACACCCAGATTGGCAGAAATCCTGTGTTCTTAAATTCTCTGTTTTGCATGTGCATTCCTATCCTATTCCAGTCTATTTCCTATCCCTGCATTGTTAGAATCCTCAAATTCAAACAAGCCCTTACACAATTACTTCTATTACAGATATGTGTCAAAGAAAACCTTGTGTGGTTTGTCCTGCTCCTGCGGTGCTGTGTTCCACCCCAGCTCAGCTGCTCCAACGACGGAAGGGTTCACCACAGCAGGGATCCGCTCTCCAGACTGTCTTTCGCCGCCTCAGATCTTCTTCCCCGCCGCCGGCAGCCACGACAACTGCATTACCATCATCAACTGAGCAGATGACCTTGAGGACTACACGCAAGAGAGGTCGCACTCTTCCGTGTCTACTTACGTTATGCATTGCTTAATATGATGACATGCTACTTGATCGTCGTGTTCACCTATTAGACTCCGAGTCAGGTCCAAACTTATGCTGAAACTTGAGTTTTTAAATGGTTGTGGGGTACATATTGGGCAGCAATCACTACTATCTGTCTACTATCTGGTTAATCTCGGGTGTCTACTATGAGTTTCATGTTGGGTGCAAACAAACATTAAAGGAGCCATTATCTGTATTTTTTAACTAAAGCTATTATCTGCCTGCTATCATTGGTTTTGGGTCTATCCACAGTTTGCTACCATCACTCTGGATTTGTGCATGCACTCCTTAAATAATCTCACTATGTTTTATTCCTATGCATGTCAGTTATTGTACACAATGGAGCTGAACATGTAGAGCAAAAGAGACGAGCCTTGTGTGGCAATAAAATTTCATGCAGACGTCGCTCCATGGTGGGCGCAAAGGCAGCCCCCTCCACCCATTTCGGATCGTAATCAAGAGGAAGATAACTGTTCTGAGGGTGATTCAGAAGCAGAAGACCACTCCTATTTACCCCATGAGGTCTTCGCTCTAACTTGGCATGCTGATGTTGGTTATATCATGCATATGGTGCCTTGCATTGCTTACTTTATACATCAAATATGTCAACTTCTTAGTTTAGAAATGCTTTGTGTGAATGCCATCTGTTTAGTTTATTCATCGTTTATGTGAATTATGCAATGCCATCTTATTTAGCCAGGCATCATATATGTGAATATTGCAATGCCATCCTGCTTAGCCAGTCATCTTATATGTGAATTATATCAGGCCATCCTTTTTTTTGTTACGTATTACATTTGTCAACAATGTTAGTACATTCAACTACTCTTCGTGTGCATCAGCCACTTGACACGGTGATGGAAAATTCTGGAGTGAAAACAAGGTCTTCAGAGCAGACTATGCTATCTGACGAAGCACATATCTCGCTGGTTACAGATAGCTCCTCAGAGGAGGATTCAGAGACAGATGACCAGTTTTATTTACCCCCCGACACTACAAAAAAATACACTTCCGTGATGATACGTGTTTGTCACAGTAGCTAGCGTTTTTTGTCATGCATGTACATCCATGACAAATTTATGACAGAATCAAGATAGTCATACCTGTGCTGTCGTAGAAGTGTTCCATGACATTACCAAAATTATCATCATGGAAGTGTCCACTTCCATGACGATAAATCACGCGTCACAGAAGTGCTTTCGTCAAGGGTGACCGACATGTGGCATCCACCGTAACGGAACGCCGTTAAGCTATCGGGTCGGGTTTTGGATCCGATAACCCGTTAACAGCCCCGACCAATGGGGATTTTCCACGTGTAAAATCATCATTGGCTAGAGGAAACACGTGGCACGGCCCAACAGAGGCCCATTACTGTGAAAAGGCCGGCCCGTTTGACTTGGTCAAAAGCTGGCGGGCCGGCCCATGGAAGGCATGTTTACGGCCTGTTCGCATATAGCCCATTTACAGCCCGTTATGCCCTATCCGAATTAGGCCCAGTAGCATCAACTGGGCCATCCAATATGATTCCAGCCCGTTTTCACTTCTGGCCCATGTATGGCCCATGACGTCTTTCGGCCCATCTGAGGCCCTATGTAACTCTTGGCCTATTAACGGCCCGTGGTGAAACTGGCCCGTAATGAACAGTGTATCACTTTACACCCATTAACGGCCCGTGGTGAAACTGGCCCGTAATGAACAGTGTATCACTTTATACCCATTAATGGCCCGTTATTCTGTTGGGCCGTTTCCAGCCCATGTTATCATTCGGCCTTCTCAGAGCCCATTTCTTCTTGGGCTCATTTCCAGCATTCATTTACTTACGGCCCGTTACTGTCATTTTCTGCTTGTGGGCCAAATTCAGCCCGTGGTTACAGTCGGCCCGTTTGTGGTCCGTTAATATGTTGGGCCGTTTTCATGGCGTCATCAAATACGGCCTATTAACGATGGCCCGTTATGGTCGGCCCATGAACGGACGATTCCAACTCTAGCCTATTTACGGCCATAATGCGGCCTGTTATTGGCCCATGTTTGGCCAATCGATCATACGGCCCGTATAAGGCCCATTGATGATACGGCCCATACAAGGCCCGTTGTTTCTACAGCCCGTAGAAGGCCTACTGTTTCTACGGCCCATAGAAGGCCCACTGTTTCTACGGCCCGTAGGAGGCCCAGTGTCACTACAGTAAATATTAGCCCATGGTTATTGTGGCCTAGTTTTAAAAAATAGGTTATTGCAGCCACTAGCAAACTGCGGAAAAAGAACTGCACTGACACAAGCAAACAAATAAACAAGACAACAAGGAAATAAATAAGCAAGCAACTTATGCTAGGCTATCACGGCTATTACACATATTACATCCACTGGGCATCAAAGTTCGCCACCAGTGCAAATATAGGGAACAAAGCAGCACATTACATACACTGGCCGTCAAAATCGGCCACCAGTGCAAATAAACGCGGCAGCAAAACAAGAGCATAACTGAAACAACTTGAGAAGAGCTCAAGAAACGTTATCCTGGGTATCCACCATGCTGGCAATAAGCTTAGCAAGCTGATTAGCTTTGTCCTGTTTGGCGCTAAAATCCTCCAACGCTTGCTGTTGCACCAGAAAGTATGCATCTGAATGCTCCAGGGACTTCCGCAGTCCTTCCGCTTCTTGTCGCAGCACAGCTGATCGATGTCTTTCAGCTTGTAGTTGAGACTCAAGAAACCGAACTGATTCAGACAGTGAGTTTGAACAGCTTGTGCAAGCGGTAGTGGCCAGTAACTCGAACACTAAACCAAGACAGGACTTTGGGGTTGTCTTGCTGTCTTCAAGATAGTCTTCCTTAGCTGTTTTATCAGCTTTGTTGGAGACCAACAAGGATGTGTCACTATCCTGAACCTTATCTGCATTACTTCCTTTACCATTGCTTAATAAGGCACTCTTCCCCAATATTCTGTCAGCATTCTAAAAGAAGAAACAACCAGACACATAACAAGTTTAGCATGTACTAGTATATGAAACTCATTTCGGTGAACCTGTTCATTAGTAAGGTGGACAGGATTAAACTACCAAGTCTTCTATTGCCAAGTACTAGTACATAATAAAAGCATCAAACAAACATATATCTATGTCCTATGGTCACTGCTTTGTCTTGCCAAATCAAAATAGAGACATGGTTCAAATCATATCAGTTCAAGACAAAGCAGCAGTGAAAGAATACAAAGCGTGGGAAACTACATGGCACAACAAGATTTCAGATGGGTACCACGGGTCTACATGTACAACAACACTATTGGCTCTGTTGTGATGCTAGTAATGTGCATGATATGAAAGTCAACTGTATACACAATTGAAATTGAAATCAACAGAGCTATTGATAAGAGCAAACATGTTAAAGAAACATGCGTGAACATACCTGCTGTGCCATTGGAGTTTCGATTGGATCCTTCAATTTAAAAATAAGTTTGTATGAGTAAATACAGTGATACAAGAGCAAAGCAATCATAGTTAAAAAAGGCGTGCCTAAGCGAGCGCTTAAGCGCGCCTAGGCTCTAGGCGTTGGCAAAACGCATTGCGCATAACTACGCATAATCTGTGCATAACTGCGCATAAGCATGCGCTTTGGTCAGTAAAGTGCAAGGCGGTGGCAAAACGCACAATTAACGCCTAGCGCTTTTTTGAACTATGATAGCAATGGAATCTTAAATTAGAACAGTTATTCTTCAGGTTTAGGCACTTGTTCTACATGAACAGAGTACAGTAAGACGCAAGAATATAATACTTAAAAATAGAAAATGAGCTCATAGACCTTACCACATTCTTGGTTCGGGACCAGTATAGAACAAGGCGTTCCCAGTCATCGTCCAGTAAATGTGTCTCAGGAGAACGTAAGGGAATTTGATGAGTTTCTTTGCCGGTGAAGTACGTTTTCTTCAGGTAATTCCGATACTGCCACCAAGCATTCTTGAAGATAGCAGAGGTATTAGCACAGGTTACCTCATCCTGAGTTTCCAAATCGGTCCTTCTCTATAGAGAAAAATGGGAAAATTTGCTGTATTATAACCATCCTGGAGGTAGGATGTATGGGACGAAGCAAAGTAATTGCCATGAATAACATTACTTACACATAACTCCTGGACAAACACCTGCAACTGGCATTTTCCTTCATCTTCAGTATAATATTTCCAAGATGGGAAGATACGCACATACGATTTAACAACATCAAATGCGATAGATGCTAAACTATGACTAGCTGGTTGTGCTTCCTCCACAGGAATAGGCATACTAACTGGTGGAGTTGGGGTTCGCCGTGATAGTACTGGCCCTTTGGGCACTGGAGCTGCCTTACTAACTGCTCTTGTTTGGGAGCTCTGTGGTGGAGATGGTGCTGTGTCAACAGGAATTGGGTTACTATCGGCTGGGGTTGGGGTTAGATTGGGTGAAGCTGGTTCTCTGTCCATCGCAGTAGGGGTACAATCTGCAAGAGTTTGGGTTATGTGTGGTAGGGCTGGTTCTTGTGCATTTACAACCGGGGTGCTATCTCCACCAAGAGGTAGCACTGTTTTATTTGAAGACCGTGTTTTTAGTCTGTTAGATACTGGCATCACCCGCTCCAATTCAAATGGCTGATAAATAGGAAACATAGTTGAATGTACAGACATGGTATGAGAGACAGATGCAATAGATAGTGTGGAAAAAAGAGGGCATGAAATAGTTGACATGTATATTGTTTAACTAAAACGGATAGCATGACATAATTTCACATATATGATGTCTATCTAAACTAGATAGCATAGCATAACATAATTCAAAGATATGATGAATAACTAAATAGGATCGCAGGACATAATTCACCTACATGTTATCTAAGTAATCAGGATCGCATCATTTAATTCACATATGTGATTTATATGCTAAACAGAGGGCATTCGATATGATGTCTGAACTAAGAAGATGGTGTTGAATATTGTGTATATGATGTCTAAACTATGCAATGCAAGACACCGTATGCATGATATGAGCAGTATAACTGTGCCAAGTTAGAGCATACACCTCAGTGGGGGAATAGGACTGGTCATCTGTCTCTGAATCCATCTCTGAGGAGCTATCGGGACCCAACAAGAGATCTGCTTCGACAGGTAGCACTGTCTGCTCTGAAGGCCTTGTTTTCACTCCAGATTTTTCCATCTCCCACCCAAATGGCTGATTCACAGGAAGAGTAGTTTAATGTACAAACATTGTCGACAAATGGAAATGTAATGAAGAAAAGGATGGGCAAGATATCATTCAAATATATGATGCCTGCTTAAACAGGATGGCATTGCACATTTCACATATATTATGGCTGGCTAAAAGACATGAGACTGCATAATTCCCATATATGATATAGAAACTAAACAGGTGGCATTACAGAACATGTCTAAACTAAGCAGATGACATATATGATGTCAAAAGTAGGCACTACAAGGCAACATATGCATGATATGTCTAACATCATCATGCTGTGAGCAGCGTCGAGTGTTTTTTCCTATTCCTATGTTCAGTTTAGAAGTAAATAGTTACTCTGCTGAGATATTCCTGTGTTAAGAGTTTGTTTTGAATATTGTCTATGTAATGCCAGGCCTTGTGTTTGATTGCAAAGTTGAGCTTGGAATGTTGTGGCATGCGGCATCACGAGCTGTTCACCGTGCCTCCTGAGAATAATGATTCGTATTGTTTTGCATGTCGATCTAATGCCAGTGATTTGCTTGTTAAGAAGATCATCCTCTTCTGTTGTTTCCGTGCTTAAGAAGTTCATCGTATGATGTTTCATTCATAGCCTATACGACAAGTCGGGTAGGTTAGACGTGAAACCATATGATCTTCCGACCAACTCATGATATTAGGCCCTGATTGGATTGTCGTTTTCCAACCAAAACCGCTTGTAAAACTGACACTTGTAAATTAAAGCAGATGGTCTCAGGCGAAGGCGCTTGGTTGGTCGATTTCAACTAGTAAAATATCGGAAGTACTTCACACACGATAAAAACGTTGAACGACACTCGGAAGATTGCTAATCCAGCCGTTAGCTGCTGTTTCAGCCTTGCCCATGGATGGCATGATACGCACGTCATGCATGTATCGTCTGGTAATGTCGTCCGTATAGCAGTGCTCGTAAAATATACACTGGTCTCTCAAATTACACGCGTAACCCGCCGGTTTTACTTACAGACCTCGGGCCCTCGGTTTCATTACGCCTGTATTTTACACGTTGTTTCCGATGACGAGTAAATTACACTTGTATGTTAATACAGGTTTGAAATAAACCAGAGCTCCCAAGCGCGGCCTTACCGTTTCATGGCGTCTCATTTTCTCGAAGGTGCTCATAGGTGTCCGATGATCCTGGCTTCCTGAATGAGCAGCGGACGCTGTATCAGACCATTCGTAGGGCCCGTGAGGCCCTCTCCGTTGTCCTTTGAGTTGTTGCGCTCGCCGTGGCGCCGAGCATTGTTAACATCATCAACGAACATGAGGATTCAGGAGATGACTTTATTTTGACTGGATGACACTAGGGACCCAGTAGGGCCATAGCCGTACGTACGCAAGTCCCTCCTTATTATGTACAACTATATTTTTTTGCTTTCTCCTGGTTTCTTGACATCACGGTCCCACTCCATTGTCAACCTATGTTGTCAATATAAACGAGAGAATTGCACAAGGTGCGGCCGACAGCTGGGACCAAGCAGCTCGAGCAGTATTTGTGTTTTTGAGGCGTGAGCACTACAGAGTTTTTCTTGGCGATGATTTCGTTGTTGTTCAGAGGAGAGCAAGGTATTAACTGGGCGGGCTGTGGCCCGTCTAGCCCAGGCCAGATATCCAGCCCAGATACTAATTTTTTCAAGATGAAAATGGCTAGCCCAGCTATACGTCTTTTTGAGGAATACCCAGGCAAGGTCAACTTGTTATTCTCCGCCCCGCTGGGCTGCAAATCTTTCCTAGGAGGGATGCATTAGGCTTAACAGGAAAATGGGCTTTAAAAAATAATAAATGGGATGTAATTATAAAAACTGGGCAGTAACTATAAAAAAAGCACCAAACACGAAATTAATTTTATAAAATATTATTTATGGATTTTGAAAATCTTAAATTTTCATTGTTGCGCGCGCAATGTTTCGTTGGATTTTTACGTAATACAAATTTATATTTAATCTGACTAGAAATTTCGGGATAAAAATATTTCGGATCCCATCAAAATGTGGGAAATTTTATTGAATTCTGTCTTCAACGGTTGATTGAAATTATGAATCGTTGTCCTAGCTCTAGCTAGAAAATGGGTTGTACTTTTAACAAACTGTAAATGGGTTGTTGTGAATTCCATTAGAATTGAAAAATGGGTTGTACATTCTTACAAAACGCAAATGGGCTATAAGTTCTCTGCCACACACTTGTGGGCCTAATAAGTGACGCGTCCCCTAAAAAAATAAGTTGACGCGTATGCAAGGCTTTGTCAACTTATTATAGTCAACACACGGTTCTAGCAGCAGTGGCCGTTGGATGTCTATCCAACGGATGTCGTGCTTCTTCTTCAATCTCGGATATTCTTAGCTTCGGCCGCCCAAAAAATGATTCCTCCCCCTGACATCTGGGGTGCACCGTTTCGGAGGCTGACCTGTGGGCCTACTAAGTTGGAGCGTACCAAGGGCTTTGTCAACTTAGTCAATATTAACGATTCTAGCTTCAGTGACCGTACAATGTCCATCCAACGGCCGTAGTGCTTCTTCAACCTCTGGTCTTCTTGGTCCAGCCGCCCAAAGCAGCGCCGGTCGTGCCGCCTGCTCCTGCCTCCCGTGGCCGGCTGTGCTGCCGCGGAGGCCTCACCGCCCCCATACTACTCCCACCGCTGGCCAGGCCATCCCTCCACTCACCCACACCCCCTGTTATTCTGCGGCGACGGCAGCCTCACATCGCAGCCGAACCAGTGAACCCTCGTACTCCTCTAAGCGCGGGCTTCCACTGCTGCGTCTTTCCCGGCTGCGTGTCGTCCCCTTCCTAGGCCTCGCCGTCGTCCACTGCCCTGGTGCTCTCGGCGCGGCGTGGTCAACATGGTCAACGACCGACTTCCATTGGAAGAGTACTGTACGTGGAGAGGCTGACAGCTGGTCCACGGCGGCCGCAAGGAAGTGCCTCCTTATTACGTGCGAAATAATTTTTCCTTCACCTGACAGCGGGGACCCACCGGACGGGCCACCTTATTTTGTGAAAAAAACGTTTCCCCCCTGACTGCTGGGACCCACCGGATGGGCCACCGTATTTCGCGAAAAAATGTTGCCCCCGCTGTCAGCTCGGACCCACCAGAAGTGCCTCCTTATTATGCACAAAAAAATGAATACTCCCCCTGCTAGCTGGGACCCACCTTGGTGGGAGGCTGACTTGTGGGCCTACTAAGTTAACGGGGACGGAGGGCTTTGTCAACTTAGGCAATACTCCAGTGACCGTATGATGTCCATCCAACGGCCATAGTGCTTCTTCAACCTCTGGTCTTCTTGCTCCAGCCGCCCAAAGCAGCGCCGGTCGTGCCGCCTGCTCCTGCCTCCCATGGCCGGCTGTGCTACCGCGGAGGCCTCACCACCCCCATACTACTCCCACCACTGGCCAGGCCATCCCTCCACTCACCCACACCCCTTGTTATTCTGCGGCGACGGCAGCCTCACACCGCAGCCGAACCAGTGACACTCGTTCTCCTCTCCGCGTGGGCATCCACTGCCGCGTCTTGCCCGGCTCCGCGTCGTCCCCTTCCTAGGCCTCGCCGTCGTCCACCGCTGTGGTGCTCTCGGCGTGGCATGGTCAATTTGGTCAACGACCGACTTCCATCGGAAGAGTACTGTACGTGGAGAGGCTGACAGCTGGGTCCACGGCAGCCGCAAGGAAGTGCCTTCTTATTACGCGGAAAATAATTATTCCTCCACCTGACAGCGGGGACCCACCGGACGGCCACCAGTATTTTGCGAAAAAAATCATTTCCCCCTGACTGCTGGGACCCACCGGACGGGCCACCGTATTTCGCGAAAAAAATGTTCCCCCAGCTGTCAGCTCGGACCCACCGAAAGTGCCTCGTTATTACGCACACAAAAATGAATACTCCCCCGGCTAGCTTGGACCCACCTTGGTGGGAGGGTGACTTGTGGGCCTACTAAGTTGACGGGGATGAAGGGCTTTGTCAACTTAGTCAATATGAACGATTCTAGCTCTAGTGACCGTACGATGTCCATCCAACGGCCGTAGTGCTTCTTCAACCTCTGGTCTTCTTGCTCCAGCCGCCGAAAGCAGCGCCGGTCGTGCCGCATGCTCCTGCCTCCCGTGGCTGGCTGTGCTGCTGCAGAGGCCTCACCGCCCCCTACTATTCCCACCGCTGGCCAGGCCCTGCGGCGACGGCAGCCTCACACCGCAGCCGAACCAGTGAACCCTCGTACTCCTCTCCGCGCGGGCTTCCACTGCCGCTTCTTCCCCGGCTCCGCGCCGTCCCCTTCCTAGGCCTCGCCGTCGTCCACCGCCGTGGTGCTCTCCGCTTGGCGTGGTCAACGTGGTCAAGGAACGACTTCCATCGGAAGAGTACTGTACGTGGAGAGGCTGACAGCTGGGTACACAGCCCAGTTTTTTTGTGATTTGCCAAGTAAGTCGCTTTGTTAGGCCTGTTGGGCTGCTAATCTTTCAAGACACGGAGAGCTTTCATTCGGCTGGCCGAGAAAAGGGCCCATCAGTAATGAGAAATGGGCTGTACATTTTTAAAACACATCAAACCGGCAATTAGTTTTAAATATCTTTTTTTTCATTTCAAGATTTTAAATTACATTAATTTTTATGCGTGGAGAATTTGTTGGATTTTATATTGATATACATTTGTTTTTAAAATCAGTTTGAATGTGAGTCGAAATTTCGGGATTAAAAACAGTTCGGACCGCACCGAAATATGCAAAATTTCGTATAATTTTTTAACCATGGCCATAATATGGGCTGTAATGCTAACAAAAAGAATATGGGCTCCAAAAAAAACCTTAATAATTAGCAAATGGGCTGTAAATTATTAGAAATAATGGCAGATGGGCTGTATGCTGTTTTCCACAGATTTGAGGCTTTCCTAAAAAAAGGTTGACGCACAAGCACTGATTGTTGGATGTCCATCCAACGGCCGTCGTGCTTCTTCAATCTCTGCTCTTCCTGCTCCAGCCGCTCAAACAAGCGCCGGCGGGACTGCCTGCTCCCTCCTCCCCGCGGCTGGCTGTGCTGCCGCGCAGGCCTCATCGCCCCACCGTACTCCCATCGCTGGCCTAGCCATCCCTCTACTCACCCACACCTGCTGTTATTCTCCGGCGACGGCAGAGAAACCAGTAAACCCTCGTACAGTCGTACTCCCCTCCACGTGGGAAACAACTGCCGAGTCTTCCCTGCCTCCGTGTCGTCCCCTTCCTAGGCCTCGCCATCGTCCACCGCCGTGGTGCTCTCGGCGCGGCGTGGTCAATGTGGTCAACGACCGACTTCCATCGGAAGAGTACTATGCGTGGACTCGCTGACAGCTGGGTCCACGGCTGCAGCAAGGAAGTGCCTCCTTATTACGCTCAAAATAATTATTCCTCCACCTGACAGCAGGGACCCACCGGATGGGCCACCGTATTTCGTGAAAAAAATGTTTCCCCCTGACTGCTGGGACCCACCAGCTACACCTTCGCACGCAAAGAAGTGCGTCCGGGCAAAACAAAACAAAACGATATGCCCCCCTGACTGCTGGGACCCACCAGCTACATCTTCGCACGCAAGGAAGTGCCTGACAGTCGGGACCCACCTGGTCGAAGCGTACGTAGCGTTGTCATTCTGGTCGCGAACGTGTACGTACATATATATTGGTGGATGTAGAGGCGCGCACGTGTCGTAGTAGAGGCGCGCACGTAGCATGTACACGTACGTACAGCGGCAGGGTGCAAGAAAGAAAATACGGCCATGTATGTGTACATACGGGCGGGGTCTCGAATGCCTACTCGCGCATACGTACGGCGAGGGCTCGTCGACATGGCTGGGTCGGAACGGAGAAACAACATCGTCGTCGTGTTCATGGGGAGGCAACGGAATGCGTCGTGTTAATGGGGAGGCAACGGAATGCGTCGTGTTCAACAGGAGGCAACGGAACTCATGGGAGCCAACCGGCTGGGTCGGAACGGAACGCGTGGTCGTGTTCATTGGGAGGGCTTGGACGGAACAGGCGATGGAAACGAGGCCTGGCGTACCGCAGAACGGAGGAAACGGCCTTGTGTTCAACCGGCCACGTTCGAAACGGGATCCTGTTCATCGGGTGGGGTCTGGCATACCGCAAAACGGAGGAAACGGACCTCCTACAGCCGAAACAGGGGTCCTGTTGATTGGAGGGGTGTGGCGTACCGAAAAACGGACGAAACGGACCTCCTACGGTCGAAACGGGGGTCTTGTTCATCTGGAGGGGTGTGGCGTACCGCAAAACCG
The DNA here is from genome assembly GCF_018294505.1 of Triticum aestivum. Lineage (NCBI taxonomy): Eukaryota > Viridiplantae > Streptophyta > Magnoliopsida > Poales > Poaceae > Triticum > Triticum aestivum. The sequence goes on along the minus strand of NC_057808.1, from coordinate 257,539,297 downwards.
GACTCCACGGGACACTGTTCATCTCCACCGTCGACCCCCTCCAGCCTCCACGGCTACTGTTCATCCACCGTCGACCTCCTCCAGCCTCCACCTGCGACTGTTCATCCACGGGCTCTTGTTCATCCAGCCTCCACCACGCGCTACTCCACCGGCTACTGTTCAACCAGCCCTCTCCACGGGCTCCTGTTCAACCACCCCTCCACGGGCTACTGTTCATCTAGCCCTCCACCGTCTACTGTTCATCCTGCCCTCCACGGGGTGGTCCTGTTCATCCTGCCCTCCACGGGGTCCTGTTCATCCAGCCCCAACCGACTCGATCGATCGGGGTCCTGTTCATCCAGAGGCAACACCACGGGGTCCTGTTCATCCACCCCCACCGGGAACTGTTCATCCAAACCCCCCCAGCAACACTCACTGTTCATCCAGAGGCAGCATCGATCAGCTTCAGTTAGCAGCAGTAGCGAAGGAATCGCTCGTTCGGGTTCAGTTAACAGCCATCGATCGATCGCTCGGGTTCAGTAACGCGTAGCCTGCAGTGCAATCGCTCGGGTTCAGTTAGAGCCCAACGCCTCGCTCGGGTTCAGTTAGAGCCAACGCGTCGAACACACGCGCGTACGTGTACGAGAGAAACGCGCATCACTCGGCCCCCGACCTCCCACCGTAACCGGGAACTCCCCAAAATTTTCCTCGCCCTCGCTTCTACCATGGGTTTTTCCGTCATGGACGGCCCAAAGAATGTCATGCAGCTGCGTCTCTGGCCCGCCCAGGAAGAAAAGCCCATTTTCTGTCATGATTTTTTGTCATAGAAGTAGGAGCCCGCCACATCTATGATGATACCGGGTTTTGTCACAATTATCGTCATAGAAGTGTCATATGTATGACAGGAATTTTTTTCTTTCGGCCCAAAATGTCACGGATGTGTCTTTTTTTTGTAGTGCGAGGTGTATGCTCTAATTAACTTGGCAGGGTCATGTTGCTCATATCGTGCGTATGGTGTCTTGCATTGCGATGTCATTTGATTAGTTTAGACATGCTTTGTGTGAATGCCACCTGTTTAGTGTCTAATTACCATATATGTGAATTATGCATTGCCATCTGCAAGACATTATATATGTGAATTATGCAATGCTATCTTGTTGCAAAGGCATTATATATGTGAATTATGCAATGCCATGCTGTTGAGCCAATCATCATGTATGTGAATTATATCATGCTATCATTTTTTTGTATTACGTGTTCCATTTGTTTACAACGTTTGTATATTCAACTACTCTTCCTGTGCATCAGCCATTTGAAGCGGTGATGGAAGTATCCGGAGTGAAAACAAGGTATTCAGAGCAGACAATGCCACCTGCTGAAGCAGACATCTTGCTGGATACAGAGAGCTCCTCAGAGGAGGATTCAGAGACTGATGGCCAGTCCTATTTCCCCCCTGAGGTCTATGCTCAAACTTGGCAGGGTTATATTACCCATGTCATGCATGTTGTCTTGCATTGCTTAGTTTTTACATCATATATGGATTGCCATTTGCTTACTTGCTTACTATATAAATCATATATTTGAATTATATCATGCCATCATGTTTACATACACAACATTTATCTGAACTATGGCATGGCAACCCATTTAATAAAGACATCATATAGTTATATCATCTCGTCCTGTTTAGTGTTATAGTCATCATATTTTGAATTATGTCATTCTATCTGGGAATTATATCATGCTATCATGTTTCCATAGGCGGCATGTATGTGAATTATGGCATGCCAACCTATTTAATAAACACATTATATAGTTATATCAGGTCATCCTGTTTACATAGTCATCATATTTTGAACTATGTCTTTCCATCTTTTTTAGTTAGCCATCATAATGTGAAATTGTATCATGCTATCCTGTTTAGTTAGCCATCATATATGTGAAATTGTGTCATGCTATTCTGTTTGGTTAGACAACATAAATGTGAATTATTTCATGCCCTATTTTATTCCACACTATCCATTGCACCTGTCTATCATACAATGTCTGTACATTCAATTACTTTTCTTGTTTATCAGCCATTTGAATTGGAGAGGGTGATGGCAGTATATAAGGGAGTAACAACACGGTCTTCAGAAAAGATAGTGCTACCAGTTGATGCAGATAGAACCACGGTTGTACTTGCCCAAGAACCAGCCCCACCACACATAACCCAGACTCTTGCAGATTGTACCCCTACCCAGTTGGACAGAGAACCAGCTACACCCCTTCTAACCCCAACCCTAGCAGATAGTAACCCAGTTCCAGTTGACACAACACCGTCTCCACCACAGAGCACCCAAACACGAGCAGTTAGTAAGGGAACTACAGTGCCCAAAGCACGAGGACCACCACTCTGAATCCCAACTCAACGCTTAAAGGAGAAGAAGAATTGTTCTCAGGTCAGGTTTTGTAGCTATGGTTCATACTCCTTTGCTCTTGCATCACTGTATTTACTCAAACCAACTATTTTCAAATTTTAAGGATGGAATTGAAACTCTAATGGCGCAACAGGTATGTTTTAAACTTGTTTCTTTAACTGGTTTGCTGTTGTAACTTGCTCTATATTGATTTCAGTTTCAATTGAATAAACAGTTATGTTCTCATGTCATGCACATTACAAGTGTCTCTACAGTTTCCCACACTTATATTCTGTCTATTCAGCTTTGTCTTGAACAAATATTATTTGAACTGTGTCTCTATCTTGATTTGGCAACAAAAACTAGAATGATATAGACCATAAAGTGACCATGGTACATAGATATATGTTTGTTTCATGCTGTTATCCTGTGCACTTTACTACTGAACTGATTTACCAAAATGAGTTTCATATACAACATGGTAAACCTGTGATGTGTCTGCTTGTTTCTCTTTTAGAATGCGGACAAAATATTGGAGAACAGTACCCCGTTATGCAATGGTGAAGGAAGTAATGCAGATAAGGTTCAAGATAGTGAGACATCCCTGTTGGTCTCCAAGAAAGCTGATAAAAACTACCTTGACAACAGTGAGAGAACCCAAAAGTCCTGTCTTGATGTAGTGTTCGAGTTACTGGCCACTACCGCTGGCACAAGCTCTTCGAACTCGCTGCCTGAATCAGTTTGTCTTCTTGAGTCTCAGCTTCAAGTTGAAAGACATCGATTAGATGTGTTGCGACAGGAAGCTGAAGGACTGAGAAAGTCCCTGCAGAATTCAGATGCATACTTTCTGGTGCAACAACAAGCGCTGGAGGATTTAAGCGCCAAACAAGATAAAGTTAATAAGCTTGCTAAGTGTTGGGGATATTACTACTAGGTGTAAACCGGCCAAGGAAGCCGGGTTATCCCAATAATGGATTGTTTATACTTAAAGCCCATGAAGACAAGGAGTAAAGCGGTTTACTACAGAGACTCGAAGGCCCAAGGCCCAAAGGTAGATTAAGGCCTGTAGTTATAAACCGGCATGTAACTCATGACTTGTATTGTAAGGTATGACAGAGCAGAGACCGGGCCGGTATGTGTATAAACCGGCATCGGGACTCTATAAGCCGGCGGGCGCCGACCTGTGTATATAAAGGCACGACCCGGCGGCGGTTCAGGGACAAAAAACAACAACTCGAGATCTAGGTAAAGCGATTCCGCTCCTTGATCCTCGAGACCACAGCAATTCCATCACAACTGGACGTAGGCTTTTACCTTCACCGCAAGGGGCCGAACCAGTATAACTCCTCATGTCCTTTCTCCGGTTTAACCCCTTTAAGCTAACCCGTTGTGATGGCTCCACGACTAAGTCGTTTTGCTAGGACATCTGCCGTGACAAATCCACGACAGTTGGCGCCCACCGTGGGGCTATCGCATGATGGTTTCGAGTTCTTGAAGGGCAATTTTGAAGGGCTCAAGGGATACGCCGTGGGTTTGATGACCAAGTGTCGTCGCGGCAAGCTCTACATCAACGATGCAGGCTGGGGCCCCGAGGCCGGCTCAATCGAGTACGGGTACCGGGTCCCCTTTGGAGGAATTCATGTCTTCATCGGCAAGATCGGCGAACCGGGCCCTGAGCCGAACATCTGCACCGACCTCGTCGAGACGGCTCAGCGTGCATGCCCTTCCCGAGTTCAGCCCACCGTGAAGTGTGTGTTTGTAGGATTTATCAATGGTGCGGAACTTGAACCAGCGTCCGATGGCGAGATCGTCGTCTACTCAGATGGCGAGTCGTCCACCGGGGAGACCGAGTCAATGTACCAACTTCAAGATGGCCAGTTTGGGGACTATTCCGATGGCGACAGTATTCCGGACCCCTTTGAACCGTCGAACCGGGTTGCGATCTTCATGGCTGGAACTCAGCCCACGCTGCAATCTTCATCCGCGGCAGCGATAATCTCAGGATCGTCAACAGGGGCGGGGGGCCCCGCACGCCGGCCAGCCCAAATCTTGTCCGGTTTATTGGACGCCTGGATGGCCTTACTGACCACACAAGTTACCCCCGACACCCAAGATCAGCATAATGCGGAGGTGGCTAAGCTGCAGGATCAGATAACTCAAGCTAAGGAGGACTTAGCGGCTGAAGAAACCAGGATGGCTAAGGAGCGGGCCCCTCTAGAGATACAAGCACAGCGGATTCAGGCGGAAAATTACCGACTCCTGTTGGATCAGAACGCTTCAAACGACATGTTAAGGAGAAGGCATCGGTCACGACTACCACCAGTTTATGAGGCAATGAATCTCTTTGGCACGCCAGGAGCAGGAACCAGTAATCCGGCAGCGGTGAACCGGATTGAGATACCAAGGACCGGAGCACCGGATCAGCCACGGGTGACGGATCCCCCTCGACGGACCCGTAACCCGCCACCGGATGTACCGGCGCCGCCGGGTCACTTCTCCACCCCTTTGGATAACATGATCGCCGCCGCATCACGATTAGCCGCTATTCCAATGGAGGGTGAGTCCCCAGCGGCGGTTGAGACGCGGTGTGCTAGGGATCTTCTTCAGACGGCCATGGTACAGCAGCAGGCTTATTCGTATAGCCGAGACAGAATTCATTCAACCCCGCACCCGAGCCGGAGTTATAGCAGGCAGATCGATGAACCGGCTGTGTCAAGCAGTGCGCGGAACCGAGACGCTCCTCGAGGACCTAATCCGGCGCAGGACCATCAGCTTACTCCGATTCGTCCGATGGCTTCCGTGGAGCAAGGCCTTACTTTCAGCTCTTGGGGGGTGCCCTGCCTCGTCCTGGCTTTGCGCAATGTACGGCTGCCCAAGGATTTCAAGGGCCCCCGTAAGGTGCCTAATTACACCGCTGATGTGCCTCCCGAGTCATGGATTGAGAGTTATGAGATGGCTATGGAGATGTTAGATGTGGATGAACCGACCTGCGTGAAATATTTCGCTATGATGTTGGATGGAACAGCTCGCACGTGGTTGAAAAGCTTGCCAGTCAATTCCATCGGGTCATGGGCTGAGTTAAAGGCCCGGTTTATAGCAAACTTCAAAGACACGTGCAAGCAACCGATGTCAATTGTGGATTTAGCCGCCTGCGTCCAGGGAGAAGGCTAGTCAACAACCCATTGGGTGCGCCGGGTTTCAGAGATCTTACATTCTTCGGATCGCATCAATGCCGACTCGGCGGTTATAACATTGGAGGGTAATTGTCGGTTCCAGCCTTTAAAGTTGAAGTTGGGACGGCTCAAGCGTCACTGCAATGACATGGGAACACTTATGGCTGCTCTGGTTAAGTATGCTGATTCTGATGGTACCAAGGACCCCGAGTCTGATGATGATAAACCGGGGAAGGGAAAGAAGAACGGCAACGCCAATGGGCAGCAGCATAACACGACAGGCCACAATAATAATAATGGTAAGCGGAAAGTAGATCATAATTCAGATTTTGTGGCTAACACCAATACACAGAGTAACGGTCAGCGTCGTAAAGGAAAGCCGCCCCAAAGAAGGGCAGGGCCCAGTCCTAATCCAGAGCGCCTGAATTACCTGTTGAACCAGCCCTGCTCGAAGCATGCAATGCAGGACAAACCGGCCACGCACCTCTGGAAAGATTGTTATATCATGGGAGAATTCAAAAATTCAGATTTCTTCCAGAATGATCATGGACCATCCGGCGGTTCAGGATCTGGGTCCTACGGACCGGGTTATGGAGGAGGCAACTCCGGTTCAGTATTCCAAGGCAGTCAGGGTGGACATGGCAATCAAGGTAATCAGAGCAACCAGGGTGGTTATAACCAACAGGGACCGCAGCAGCAACAGTCAGGGTACCAAAGTCAACCAAAGCAGTTGAATAGTGGACAGTACCACGTTTTCATCACCAGCTTATGCAAACGCAATCAGAAGCTTCATAAACGAGCGGTGAACTTGGTTGAACCGGCAGTGCCTTGTTATTTGCGATGGTCTGAGCAACCTATTGTCTGGAGCTGAGAGGATCACCCGCCCCGGGTTGACAATCCGGGTCATTTGGCATTGGTGGTGGCGCCTCAGGTTGGAGGTTATAAGTTCACTAAGGTGCTCATGGATGGAGGCAGCAGTATCAACATCTTATATTATGACACCTTCCATCATATGGGGTTGACAGATAAGAATCTTAAACCGTCGAACACTGTTTTTCATGGTGTGGTGCCTGGCAAATCAGCTTATCCGGTTGGTAAAATAGCTCTGGAAGTTGCTTTTGGAGATGAGTATGATTCAAGATCAGAAACATTGACTTTCGAAGTGGTGAAAATCCAAAGCCCGTATCATGCCCTGTTTGGACGACCGGCTTATGCTAAGTTCATGGCACGACCCTGTTATGTTTATCTGCAACTCAAGATGCCGGGTCATAAAGGGACTATCACAGTACATGGAAGCCGTAAGATCGCTTTGGAATGTGAGGAAGGTGATGCAACCTATGTTGAGTCGGTTTGTACAGCAGAGGAGTTGAAGTTCTATAAGGACAACGTTGATCTGGCGGACATGACTTCTTTGAAGAAACCAACCACGGAGCATGATCCGGCCTTGAAGTTTAAATCGGCTGACGAGACTAAGATGGTTGATTTTGTGCCCGGTGATTCATCCAAACAGTTCATCATCAGTGCAAATCTGGATCCGAAATAGGAAAGCGCGCTCATCGAGTTCATCCGTGAGAATCGGGATATCTTTGCATGGAAGCCTTCTGACATGCCAGGTGTACCAAGGGAACTCGCTGAGCACACCCTTAATATTGATCCCAAGTTTAAACTGGTCCGACAATTCCTTCGCCGGTTCAATGAAGAGAGGCGCAAGGCCATTGGGGAAGAGGTAGCCCGGCTCTTGGCGGCAGGGTTCATTGTTGAAGTTTTTCATCCGGAGTGGTTGGCTAATCCGGTGCTGGTGCTTAATAAGAATGGCACCTAGCGTATGTGTGTGGATTACACAGATTTGAACAAAGCATGTCCAGCTGATCCTTTTGCCCTCCCCCGTATTGATCAAATCATTGATGCTACGGCGGGTTGCGAGCATTTGAGTTTTCTAGATGCTTATTCAGGTTATCATCAGATTAAGATGGCAGTTAAGGACCAGGAGAAGACAGCTTCTATAACTCCCTTTGGAGCCTTCTGCTACGTGTCTATGCCCTTTGGGCTCAAGAGTGCCCAGGCAACTTATCAGCGTTGTGTTCAGAATTGCCTTCATAATCAGATTGGACGCAATGTTCATGCTTATGTGGATGATATTGTGGTAAAGTCCAGGAAGGAGGAAACATTAATAGATGATTTAAAGGAGACATTTGATAACCTCCGGGTTTATAAGATGATGCTCAACCCGGCCAAGTGTGTTTTTGGTGTGCCAGCAGGCAAGCTTTTGGGTTTTCTGGTGTCTAACAGGGGCATTGAAGCTAATCCGGAGAAGATCAAGGCTATTACTTCACTGGCTAAACCGAAGTGCATCAATGATGTTCAGCGGCTGGCAGGCTGGATTGCAGCATTGAGCCGATTTATACGTCGTCTCGGGGAGAAGGCCATCCCTTTATATCAAATGCTGAAGAAAACGGACAACTTTGTCTGGAGTGATGCGGCTAATGAAGCGTTTGAGGCTCTAAAGCGATAGCTTGCCGAACCACCTGTTCTTGCTGCTCCCATTGACAATGAACCATTGCTGTTATATGTGGCTGCTAATGCTCGGGCTGTCAGCGTGGCCATTGTGGTGGAGCGCAAGGAGGCAGGAAAGGAGTATCCGGTTCAACGGCCGGTTTATTATATCAGTGAGGTGCTCATTGAGTCAAAACAGAGATATCCACATTGGCAGAAGCTTGTATATGGGGTTTTTATGGCGAGCCAGAAGCTGAAGCAATACTTTCAGGGCCAGCCCATTACTGTGGTCAGTTTTGCTCCTTTGGGGGATATCATCAAGAACAGAGAAGCGAATGGCCGGGTTGGTAAGTGGGCTATTGAGCTTGGGCCTCACGGATTAAAATATATGCCTTGCACGACCATCAAGTCTCAAGCACTCGTGGATTTCATTAATGACTGGACAGAGTTGCAGGCGCCGGAGGACAGACCGGATAACACATACTGGACGATTCATTTCGACGGATCCAGGCAATTGGAGGGCTCGGGGGCTGGAGTGGTTCTTACTTCCCCTCGAGGTGACAAATTTTGTTATGTTCTCCACTTGATGTTTCCTTGTACTAATAATGCAGCTGAGTACGAGGCCCTGCTCCATGGTCTTCGGATGGCTAAGGTGATGAATCTGAGCCGGGTTAAATGTTTTGGTGACTCGGACCTAGTGGCTCAACAAGTTTCTGGTACTTGGGATTCCAAGGACCCCCTCATGTCAGCGTATCGTCGAGAGGTGGATATTGTTGCAGGTCATTTCAAGGGTTATCAGGTTGATCATGTGGACCGGCGAAAGAATGAAGCGGCGGATGCTTTAAGCCGGCTGGGTTCCCAGCGTAAACCGGTGCCGCCCAATGTTTTCCTTGATGTTTTGCATAACCCGTCGGTCAAGCTACCCACGGAGGAGGACTTAGCTATTCCTGATCCAGAGGCTCAGTTGGTGGCGGCACTTCATGTCGCCCCGGATTGGACGATCCCATATCTGGCGTATATGAACCGGGGTGAGTTACCAGAGGATGAAGTTCTGGCCAGGCAGATAGTCTGGCGTTCCAAGTCCATGACTATTGTCAATGGCGAGCTACATCATTGCAGTGTTTCAGGGGCTTTTCAACGTTGTGTTTCTCCTGAAGAAGGTCATGAAATTTTATGCAAAATTCATGAAGGTGATTGTGGTCATCATGCTGGTTCAATGTCCCTGGTGGCTAAGGCTTTTTGTCACGGTTTCTATTGGCTGACGGCTCATGATGATGCTGAGGACTTGGTCAAAAGGTGCGATGGCTGTCAGAAGTTTGCACGCCGGGCTCATGTTCCGGCTCTGGAGCTGAGAATGATTCCAATTACCTGGCCGTTTGCAACCTGGGGGCTTGATATGGTTGGACCCTTTAAGAGGTCTAAGGATAAGAAGACCCACCTCTTGGTGGCGGTTGATAAATTTACCAAGTGGGTGGAGGCAGAGCCAGTTAGCAAGTGTGATGCAGCCACGGCGGTTCAATTTATGAAGAAGGTAATATTCCGTTTTGGTTTTCCACACAGCATTATAACAAACAATGGCACGAATCTTTCCAAGGGTGCTATGAAGGAATTCTGTCAAAGAGAGCACATCCGTCTTGATGTGTCTTCAGTGGCGCACCCCCAGTCTAATGGTCAAGCGGAGAGAGCTAATCAGGAAATCTTGAAGGGGATCAAGCCCCGGCTTATGGTTCCTTTGTAGAGGACACCAGGTTGTTGGGTTGAAGAGTTGCCTTCCATTTTATGGAGCATTAACACCACCCCCAATAGATCTACGGGTTATACACCCTTCTTCATGGTTTATGGAGCGGAAGCTGTCCTTCCAAGTGATATTCGTCATGACTCACCACGAGTGGCAGCTTATGTTGAAGCAGATAATGAAAGAGCACGCCAGGATGCATTGGACCTGTTGGATGAGAAACGGGATGTAGCGGCGGCTCGCTCGGCGATTTATCAGCAAGACCTGCGGTGTTATCACAGTCGCCGGGTTAAAACCAGAGCTTTTCAAGAAGGCGACCTAGTGCTCCAACTTATCCAAGATCAGACCGATATGCACAAGTTACCCCCGCCTTGGGAAGGGCCCTTTGTGGTCAGCAAGAATCTGAACAATGGATCATATTACCTCATTGATGTTCGAGAGCATAAAGACTCACGCAAGTTAGAGGAGGAGACGATCCGACCATGGAACATAGCTCATCTACGGCCTTACTACACCTGAGCCATGATCTCCTATCATGTACATATTTTGACGATGTATATATTATGATCCATATAATAAACCGGAGCCCCAGCTAAAGCGGGGTATCTGCCGTTCTCATATCATGAGTGGTTACACGGAGGTTTCTGTTTGGAAAGCGACATCTGGTTTACCCTTCGATTCAGCTTCTACAGCTGTCTATCAATATAAGTCACTTGGGGGCTTGGTCATATTTGAACCATAGCTACACCTCTTGCTGGCTTAAAGCCACGACAGTAAGTCACTTGGGGGCTAGGTCATATTTGAACCATAGCTACACCTCTTGGCTGGCTTAAAAGCCACGACAGTAAGTCACTTGGGGGCTTGGTTGTTTTCAATCATAGCAACGCCTTTTGGCTGGCGCAATGCCATTACTTAGGGGCCAAAGAGTGTTGTCAAGAACAACTCAAACATAGGCACCCGTTGAGCACAGCTCAAAATGTTGCTTGGAGATTCTTTCTATTGCAATGAACAAAGAAATCTACACTTGCAATAGGCTATCAAGCCGTGGCTTGGAAGCCTGGTGTATACACCTAAAACCCCGGGTTAACCTGCCTTCATTAAGTAAGTCACTTGGCCCAGGTAAACCTGGTATGACCCGCCAACTTGACAAGTCAATCGCATATGACCCTGAACTTGTCAATGATAGACCGGCGATTGGTTAAAGATCGAGGACCATCTTGAAAGGCTTTGTAAAACGGTTTAACTCAGTGGCCTGGCAGCCCATGAAAAGCCTCGTATTTGGGTTTGGCAGCCCTTAAAAGGCCTTGATTACAAGTTTTTCTCTGGTTTTTTCTTGATCAGTTTTTTTCTCCTTTGTTAAAATTTTGAGCTAAACCGGCGTCCAATGGCCCGGCCTCGTATAAACCGGTGTTTATTTAGCCCGGCCTGGAGTTAACTATAAGTTGCCAGGAGGATCATCCGGTGTTTATCATAACCCGGCATCACTTATTATATACCAGCATAGCATGGTTTGAGTTATAAATACTCAGTATTTGGGTCGTCACCCTCATTACAACAATGGTGGTAAACCAAAAAAGTGATTCCATATCACAGGTATGATATGTCTCATATTTCATTATTTAAAGCTATGGTTATCAACCTTGGCTGTTTATTAGGCATTATGACCCGTCCGGCGGTAAACCGCCAGGACAGTTCCACTTTGTTTTATGCAGAGACAGGGTTGTATAAAACCAATAAAGAACATAAGAAAATATAGCATGACGGATTAACAATATTTTGTGCAGCAAGTATGCACGATGGCATATCAGATCAGCTGTTCAAGCTAGCCTATTACAAGGCGTTTTTGACTGCCCAAAAGAATAATTGTTTTTCACAAGAATGACAATAGGCACACGTTAAACTGGCTTCCAGATTATGATTCTGCACCCGGTTGATGGGAAGGTTGCGGATCTTCCTGTGCCAGTTCATCCTCCTTCTCTCCACCCAGTGGTTGGAAGTCAATAGTCGTCCAATCAATCCCTGTTAAGGCTTGAAAGACAGCTTCGTCATGTATAAGATCAGACGGTTCAACATCAGGAGCGTAAGTATGCTTACGGATCGGCGGGATCAGATTTTCCACGTCATAAGATGGAGCACTTATTCGCTTGCCGCTGGCGTCATACACATTCTGGTAAATTGACAAGTTAGTATCTTCAGCCAACTTACTTGCCAGTGGTCGCATCTCTCTTGTGATAGCCCGGAGATCATCATTGCTGAATTCTGAACCGTCCTCCTTTTGGCTTGGGTAACCATTTCCAATGTCTTTCGGATCAAGGTCAGAGATCCAAGCCTTGGCGCGCGTCAATGCAGTAAGGGCACCAGACCTAGCAGCGGATTTTTTCAATTCTACGATCCGGGCAGGCATCATGGACAATTTTTCCAGTGTTTCCTTGATTAGCGACGGAGGCGGATGGTTATTGGAAGCTGTGCAGATGGCTCGTTGCACGCCGGTATAAAGCTGCTCTGCCAAAGTATAGACGGCCTTCAATTTTTTGCGCATATCTGCGCCAAGATGCGTAACACGGCTACCTGCAAAAGGATCAAATTATTATTAAACCGGAAGTTTTTATAACTGGTGTTGTTACATATTGGTGAAGAGATTGTTACCAAAGATGGCAGAGGTCATGGCATCAATCTGCCGCTTCAGGCTGCTGAGCTCTTCTGTGGCCGGTTTAAGGGCGTTTTCTGCATCTTCGTCCCACTTTAACAAGGTGGCTTTTTCAGTTTCCCAATCTGCCCGTTCGCCCTTGAAGAATTCCTTCAGCTGCTCCATGGTTGTTAAAGCGGTGGACAACGCGCTTTTGGCTTTGCAAGTTTCATCCTGCTGAGTCTTGATGTTCCCTTGGAGGTCAGTGATTTGGAAGTCTTTTTTGGACAACTCAGCCTGCAAAATACAAATAATAAGTTAGCATTACAACAATGAAGTCCCAAGCACATAACAAGTTATCTACTTGACACTTGGGGGCTAATGCGGATTGCTTCTTATCAGATATTTATTTAAAGTCTCAAGCACATAACAAGTTATGTACTTGACACTTGGGGGCTAATGTGTATTCATTCAGATTCAGATGGATTGTCATCATTATAAGTGGTGAGATTAATAGGATGTACCGGTTCAATCTAAAAGATATAAGTCGGTTCAAATCAATATTATGAACCGGCCCTTGGGGGCTACTGGAGTTGACACGTTGGACCAGTTCTAGCAAAAGGACTATTGGAATATTTATGCAAAGGGAAAATGACATTTACCTCATACCGCTTTTTCATCAGGCCTACTAAACCGGCTTCAAAGTCGCGGCTTGCATACAGGCGGCTTAAAAACCAGAATGAAGGTCTTGAGCGCTGAGGTTGGTATAGTTGGATAAATCGGATTTCCCTTTCCCTTTGTCCATAGTAGAAATTTCTTCTCTGGCGCTATGCTTTGATAAAGCGACAGGACGACCAGGGGAGCTGAAACCAAGACCAGTTGCGACAACATCGTCGTCCGTAGTCTTGGCAACGCTTGGCGGTTTATCGGATGCTTTAGCTGGACTCGGCGGATCAACAGTTGGGCTCAGTGGATCAGTTGACTGCCTTGGCGGAATATTTTCTACCGGTTCAATAAGCATGTCGGTTGCTTGAGGTTCCGGATTATCAATGACAGTGTTAGCCTCCGGGTCAACAGCTTCTGGGGTTTTCTCTGGCTCAGGAGCCGGTTCATGGTCGGTCGGCCTATTCTGTTTAGATTTCTTGCTTGGTCTAGCTTTTGCACTGAAAAAGAGCAGACACGAAGATCAGTATGACAATATAATACAAGGCCAAAAAGTTAAAAGTATGTTATGCTTACCCAGGGACGGTTTTCAGAGGAGGAAGTTCTGTCGCTGACGATTCACCGGAAGATGAATGGGAAGTTCCCTGATAATTTGAGTCAGACGGATTAAGAGGATATCGGATGTAACCCGCTTTAGGGTAAAGAGTGTCAGGGGTATAAGCAACCTCTTGGCGGCGTTTGCGAACTAGCGAATTTGGTAAACCGGAGGAAGACACCACTTGGCCGCTATGTCGAGTTGTGCGGCGAGCTTCATGCTACTGCGTCTTTAAAAGAAAGTGCGGGTCCAAATAAGAAAGAGGGCATGAAAATTTCACTTTCCGAATGGCTCGACGGAGTCTTGGTACTCGCACAGGATCAAAATCAGAAGAAAGAATAGTTACCTCATCAGCATGGCTGGCTTCCGCTTCATCCTGATAATGATCATTGTCAATAAGAATGGATCATCGCCATGCATAGACAAATAGTAAATCATCAAAGGAGGAATTTAACAAAAGATGGATAAAGGCAGAAATACGGCAGATTATACCTTTGGCGGTTTATTGGCAGTATAGAAAGGGCTGAGCCCGGTTTTGCTGCATGCATCTATTGGCTCATTAAGCATCTTTTTAACAACTTCGGTGACTTCATCATCAGTCAGCTGGATGTTAATATGGCGTTGCGGGTCTTTTAGATCCCCTGTGTATTCACACATTAAACCGGGTCGCCGGCTTAAAGGTAAAATGCTCCATGAAACCCAGCATCGGACAAAATCCACGCCTGTCAGCCCATTTAGAATAAAGGCTCTGAGCTTTGCCAGTTGAGGGGCATATTTTGCTCGCTCTTGGGCGATCAACCATTGAGGAAAAGGATGAGTTTGGGTAAGCCGGTGTGGACGGTAACCCGGCAAAGGATTTTCATTGGCTGGGGCTGTGTTGCGGCAGTAGAACCAAGTCTGATTCCAGTCTTTAGGATGACTGTGAAGCTTGGCATGAGGGAAATCAACATCTCTCCTCTTCTGAATTGAAACCCCGCCTAGTTCAGTATTGGGGCCATCCGTAAACTCAGTACGGTGGTTTATATAAAAGAAATCCCGGAATAGATCAACAGTAGGTTCCTCTTGCAGGTACGCTTTACAGAATACTTGCCAGTCACAGATATTGGATATGGAGTTTGGACCGATATCTTGGGGATGGATTTGAAAGGCGGCAACCACGTCACGAATTTTTTTTGATCTGGGAGGAGTGAAGCCTCGGCTCAGGTGATCAACAAATACAATAACTTCTCCGTCTTGGGGTTCAGGAGGAGATTCTGGACCAGGGACTCGCCAATGGATAGTGTTCTTATTTGCTAAAGCACCCGTTGCAACACAACCAGCCAGCTGCGCTTCCGTAACCCGGGAAGGAACCCAATTACAGGAAAAGAATTGTTTGGCCATTTCTGGTGACAAGCTGGAAAAAAGCACAATATCCGGTTTAAAGTTCATGGTTACAACTTACAAACCGGTGCAATGATGGAAGATGATGATATTTCAAGCATTAGGGTGTACTAAACCGAATTTCGGCATTTAAAGCAGGTTGGCGGTTTAACAGAGGGCTAATGGTATATGATGAGTTATCAAAGTTTAAAGGATAAACCGGCCACAATGGTATAGAGGCTATAGATTCGCAGAAATTTCTAAGTATGGCGCAAACAGATTTCACAGATCGGTGGTGTAAATTTAGATCTGCCACAGTTCTAAAAAGAGGAAATAAATCTAACCGCAAGCCGTGACAGCGGAAGAACACATATGCTTAGATGGGATCTTATGCAGGAAAGGGTACTTTCTGAGATTTAAAAGGGGTGCTAAACTACTGTTGCTCGCCTTTGCTATCAGATTCGGATCAAAACTACGCGATCTAGGAAGAAAAAAGACGAGCAGTGAAGAACACTGACGAACAGTGGAAACCCTAATGCAGATCTGACGTTCGAGAAGAGGAATACTTACTGGTGCTGTTGAACAGCGGAGGTGCGTCGCAGTTTTCTGGTCAAAAACAGGTTGATGCAGCGGCCTTGGTTGGTACAGACGTGAAGGTCGACGGCGGCGGCGGAGTTTGGGCTCTGAGGCGTCGCGAGGAAGAAGAAGAGTTGAAGAGGCAAGGGGGAAAATGGAAGGACCCTCGGCCGTATTTATAAAGACGAAAGGATAAGGGTCAAGCGCAAGAATCGAGGAGCCTAACAAACGGATATGTGACAGGTTTGTCACCTCGATTGTCGGAGTCTCATTAATGAAGGTGAAGTATATACCATTTTAAATAACAGTTGACGTCATGATGGTTCATCATGATACTGGATGGTGACGTCATGGCGGTTTACAAGATTTATGCGAAGATATGGAAGAAGAAATTTTCTCAAGGTCTTGGAGATTGACATGAACCAGTTCAAATCAATCTGGGGCCTAATGTTGGGGATATTACTACTAGGTGTAAACCGGCCAAGGAAGCCGGGTTATCCCCATAATGGATTGTTTATACTTAAAGCCCATGAAGACAAGGAGTAAAGCGATTTACTACAGAGACTCGAAGGCCCAAGGCCCAAAGGTAGATTAAGGCCTGTAATTATAAACCGGCATGTAACTCATGACTTGTATTGTAAGGTATGACAGAGTAGAGACCGGGCCGGTATGTGTATAAACCGGCATCGGGACTCTGTAAGCCGGCGGCGTCGACCTGTGTATATAAAGGCACGACCCGCGGCGGTTCAGGGACGAAAAACAACAACTCGAGATCTAGGTAAAGCGATTCCGCTCCTTGATCCTCAAGACCACAGCAATTCCATCACAACTGGACGTAGGCTTTTACCTTCACCGCAAGGGGCCGAACCAGTATAACTCCTCGTGTCCTTTGTCCGGTTTAACCCCTTTAAGCTAACCCGTTGCGATGGCTCCTTGACTAAGTCCTTTTGCTAGGACATCTGCCGTGACAAATCCACTACACTAAGCATCTTGCCAGCATTATGGGTACCCAGGCTATTGTTTCTTGAGATCTTCTGAAGTGGTTTCAGTTCTGGACATGTTTTGCTGCGGCGTTTATTTGCACTGGTCGCCAACTTTGACAACTAGTGTATATGATATGCTGCTTTGTTCCCTATATTTGCACTGGTGGCGAACTTTCATGCCCAGTGGATGTAATATGTGTAATAGCCGTGATAGCTTAGCGTAAGTTGCTTGCTTATTTATTTCCTTGTTGTCTTGTTTATTTATTTGCTTGTAGTCAGTGTTGTTCTTTTTCCGCGGTTTTCTAGTGGCCGCAATAACCTTTTTTTTAAACTAGGCCACAATAACCATGGGCTACATATTTACTGTAGTGACACTGGGCCTTCTACGGGCCGTAGAAACAATGGTCCTTCTACAGGGCATAGAAACAATGGGCCTTATACGGGCCGTAGACACAATGGGCCTTCTATGGGCCGTATCATCAATGGGCCTTCTACGGGCTTATGATCGGTTGGCCAAACATGGGCCAATAACAGACCACATTATGGCCGTAAATGGGCTGGAGTTGAAATCGTCCGTTCATGGGCCGACCATAACGGGCCGTCGTATTAACGGGCCACAAACGGGGCGACTGTAACCACGGGCTGAATTTGGCCCACAAGCAGAAAATGACAGTAACGGACCGTAAGTAAACGAATGTGGAAATGAGCCCAAGAATAAATGGGCCCCGAGAAGGTCGAAAGATAACATGGGCTGGAAACGGCCCAATTGAATAATGGGCCGTTAATGGGTATAAAGTGATACACTGTTCATTACGGGCCAGTTTCACCACGGGCCGTTAATGGGTATAAGTGATACACTGTTCATTACGGGTCGGTTTCACCACGGGCCGTTAATGGGCCAAGAGTTAGAAAGGGCCTCATCTGGGCCGAAAGACGTCATGGGCCATACATGGGCCAGAACTTAAAACGGGCTGGAATCATATTGGACGGCCGAGATGACGCTACTGGGCCTAATTCAGATAGGTCGTAACGGGCCCTGGGTTAGCGGGCTGTAAATGGGCTATATGCGAACAGGCCGTTAACAGGCTTTCCGTGGGCCGGCCCGCCACCTTTTAACCAAGTCAAACGGGCCGGCCTTTTCACAGGAATGGGCCTCTATTGGGTCGTGCCACGTGTCGACGTATCATAGGCGCCTTCTGTCCAATGAGTGGATGACATCTGTCCCAACGGTGAGCCGACACGTGTTTCCTCCAGCCAATGATGATTTTACATGTGGAAAATCCCCATTGGTCGGGGCTGTTAGCGGGTTATCGGATCCAAAACCGGACCCGGTAGCTTAACGGTGTTCCGTTACGGTGGATGCCACGTGTCAGTCACCCTTGACGAAAGCACTTCTGTGACGCGCGATTTATCGTCATGGAAGTGGACACTTCCGTGATGATAATTTTGGTAATGTCATGCGACACTTCTACGACAGCACAGGTATGACTATCTTGATTCTGTCAGAAAACGTGACCTACTGTGACAAACACGTATCATCACGGAAGTGTCTTTTTTTTGTAGTGATGGCTGGTGGAGGCTCTACTGTTATCATGTTTTTGCGAAAAGCCAACTTTTCCCTACAACAAAGGAATATATTTTTTTTAACTATCATGGTAGTTGATAAACATTGAGAAGGTTCCTCCAACTCAATCCCAATTAAATAGTATTAAGTGCCCAACCAATTAATTTAGAGTGATGAGATCAAATCAATAATTCAAGAACCAGATACTCAAGATGTCCATAACCGGGGACACGGCTAACCATGATTAGTTTGTACACTCTGCAGAGGTTTACACACTTTTCCCCACAAGACTCGATCTCCTCCATTGGTTTTCTCGCACTACATGGTGTTTGAGAAATGGATGACCGAGACACAGTCTTTTAGAAGCATTAACTCTTTACTCTGGGTAGACAGTACCACCTACATCTGCTAGCCTACCACTGAAAGAGGTCACGCAACATACTCAACTATGCCAGAGCCCATAATGGCTTGTGGCTGCATACGAAGTTTCTAGCATGAATAATCTTATGATCCCTTTGAGCCTGGGTGGCCAACCATAGGATGATCACACGGATACTCCGGGATATCCTAGGACCACTACAGGAATCAGCTACTTTGCCGTCTGCCACGGCAGACGGCAAAGGCCTTTGCTGTATGCCGCGGACGGCAAAAGGCTCCGGCAAAGTAGGCATCGGTAAAGAGCTTCTTTGCCGTCTGCTTTTTGAAGCGGACGGCAAAGGGGCCTTTGCTATCAGCGGCTGACGGCAAAGAAAGCCGACGACAATATATGCGCTGTTAGTCCGTTAGGCGGCTAACGGCAGCCTTTATCGTCCACCGCTGACGGCAAAGAGCATCCGGCCTTTGCCGTCCGCCGAATGACGTCAGCTGGACGTCACTGCAGGACAAGCCTTTGCCGTCTGCTGCTGTAGGCAAATGTGGGCATTCTTTGCCGTCTACCACTGTAGGCAAAGCCTTTGCCGTCCGCCGCTGTAGGCAAACTAACCAAATGGGTCAGCTCCTAGGGAGCATAGGTGGCCGCCGCGTGGCTTCTTTGCCGTCCGCGGCAGACGACAAAGGAGCCTTTGCCATCAGCGGCTGACGGCAAAGGTGCCTCTTTTTCTGTTTTTTTAATCCAGCAATTTTCACAGTAAATATATGACATATATATATATATTTCACAGGGCTATTTGACAGCAAACATATGACATATCCAGCACATAAGTTTCATCGTGCATACATATATAGTTCCATCCATTCATACATAGGAAGTTGCACATACACATTGTTCCATCCATACATATTACAATGCAAAGTTTCATCAAGATAGCAAGTTCCATCATAGCAAGCTAGAAGAATACTAGAGGAGAATGAAAGAAAAAACAAGCACTCCATCATAGCAAGCTAGCTTCCGTGAAGTGAATGAAATCTGCAAAATGGCAAATAAGAAAGTTAGAAAAAGGTGACTAGAAGAAGAAGTATATGCCATTTATGAGCTAACTTAGGTGAAATGGATCATTTATGAGCTAACTTAGTTGAAATGGATCGTTTATGAGCTAACTTAGGTATAATGCATCATTTTAGAGCTAACCTAGGTAAGATGGGTCATTTTGGAGCTGACCTAGGTGAAATGGATCATTTTTTAGCTAAGTTAGGTGAAATGGATCGTTTAGGAGCTAACCTAGGTGAAATAGATCGTTTATGTGCTAACTTAGGTAAAATGCATCATTTTAGAGCTAACCTAGGTGTGATGGGTCATTTTGGAGCTAAACTAGGTAAAATGGATCGTTTGTGAGCTAACCTTGGTGAAATGGATCATTTATGAGCTAATCTAGGTAAAATGGGTCATTTTATAGCTAACATGGGTAAAATGCATCATTTTGGAGCTAACCTAGGTAAGATGGGTCATTTTGGAGCTAACCTAGGTAAAATGGGTCATTTTAGAGCTAACATAGGTAAAATGGATCATTTTGGAGCTAGTCTAGGTAAAATGGGTCATTTTAGAGCTAACTTGGGTAAAATGGATCATTTATGAGCTAACTAAGGTAAAATGGGCCATTTTAGAGCTAACTTAGGTAAAATGGATTGTTTATGAGCTAACTAAGCTAATTATGCTATTTTTGACATAAGTAAGCTAAGTACATGTCATTATTGATCAAACCTAATTAACTAAGCATATTAGAGCTAACTTAGGTCATTTTGGAGGAAACATAGCTAAGTATAGATCGTTTTGGAGCTAACTTAGGTAAAATGGATGGTTTCGGAGGTCAGTAAGCTTATTAAGTCATTTTGGAGGAAAAGAAGCTAACTCTAGGTCATTGTGGTAAGCATATTGGAGGAAATAAGGCTAAGTCTAGGTCTTTATGCATTTGTTAAGCAAAACACTAGAGAAACTTACCATGATCATGGAGGTGTAGGAGCAGGCTGGTTCGTGCCGGCAGCTGGAGAAGGATCATGCGATGCTTGTCTGGAGTTACGCTGCACCAAAGATCATTTCCAATGTCTCGTTAGCATGATGACACTCAAATGTTAAGAGTAGCAAGTAATGTCCATTCAAATTAAACTCACCGTGGTCCCAGGAGCAATCACTGGCATCGGCGGAGCGGTCTGACCGGTCTTCTCGCACACAGACTGCACATTTGGTTTTGACGACTCAGTCATACTAGTTAATAATGAGACAAACACTACATGAATGTTTAGGCTAATCTACAGAAGAAACTTACCACAAGGAGCTCGTACATGGACCTTGCCTGCATGTCATTCCGTGCCCTCGCCTCCTCCAACATCTTTGTCGTCCTCTCCGCCGCCTTCGCCAGAAGTTTCTCCGTTCTATCTCTCTCACTCCGTATAGCAGCCTGCAACACCACTCCTCGTTACCATTTGTAATCATTGATGGAAGCACACACAATGTAATGGAGAAAGATAGCTGAGTACGTATAACTAACCTTGATGGCGAGTTGGACTGGCCGTTCACGAGGCCTTATCTCAGGAGCGGAGCTCGACTGGCGCGCCTTGATCTCCGGGAGAGTGCTAGGACAACGGATAAGTCCATCTCCAATGGCTATGGAGCCATGGGACCTCCCGACACCAGATATCATCACCCATCCGTGCTGATGCCGACTCGAGGATGCCTCGGATCTGCCGCTTTGTCAGCATGTAATTCATCAAACTTTTTCCACGCAACACCATCCGATGTGTGTACGATCATCAGATTCCCATCTGCATCTAGTTCGGTTCTTTTGCCCGTTTTGTGCCATGTCATCTGTCTGGTCGTCTCTTCGACCATGAAAAGACATTGAAGTCTTGGTACGATTGGCATATACCGAAGAACACTAACGGGGATTTTGGTCTGTGTCTTCTCACCATACCGTTGTCTACCACAACATACCTGGAAGACGTGCAAATGGGACAATAGTTCAAGTCCGCATAGTCAAGCCTAAATAAGACACATCCTTTCTCACAGGCATGTATATTCTCATAGGGCATCTTCAGTGCACGGAGGATTTTGTCCGACTGGTACAGGTTTGCAGGCATTACATGGCCTTTGGGTAGAATGCGTCCAAATACTGTCATCATTGCGTCGTAGCATTCTCTGCCCAAGTTGAACTGAGCCTTCAGAGCCATTACTTGTGAGATGGCATCCAACTGACAAAGCTCAGTGTGCTCGTGGAGCGGACATTTTGAAGACTCCAACATTTCATTGAAGGCCTTTGCAGATTCCTCCATCTCCTCGTCCGAATCCCGAGCATCATCGAAGTCTTGCACCATGTTTTCCATCCCGGTACCATGCTCGTCGGTGCGATGACGATCCACCTCAGCTCGGTCACGTTGGGCAGACTCACCATGATATGTCCACACCGTATAATCGGGCGTAAAACCACTCTTCTACAGGTGTTTGCCCATTTTAGCCTCTGTCCTCTTTTCCCAATTGCCACACCGTAAACAGGGGCAATATGCGACTTGCACAAACCCCTTGGTTTTTGTGAACCATTCAGTGCTCCATTTGTTCTGACCAGTGTGACCGGTGTACATCCACGCATGATCACTCATCTTGACTTTCAGAGCAACTGGACACACAATATATATATATATATATATATATATATAATTCACCATGTATATATTCATCAGCTGATCTACTTCGTCAATTTTATTACGTCCATGCAACCTACACTCTAATAGGTAATGATAGGTCCTAATCCCACCCGAGTATGTGTAGATTGGGTTCATTTTCCCATGCTATGCTCCGGATCCAACGCAAAATTTCAGCAGCACCTCCCCACTATTCTCCTGATACACGTCTCTGCAATAAACAGAGAGGATGTGTACCCGGAGAACAACAGGGGAGGCACTGACGAAATTTATGCGTCGGATCCGGAGCAAAGCATATGGGAAAATGAACCCAATCTACACATACTCGGGCTGTCCATGGATAGCGTTGCACAATTCAAAAGAATCACGGTTATAAATATGCAAATGCATGCATATTTATAACTATAACGCTTTCGAATGGGAGACACATATTGGTTACGCATACTGATGATTCAAGACAGATATATAGCTAGCTATCAAGTTTCATCGGCACGAACACCGGAACAGAGCAAATAATTAAGGGGGGAGGAGGACATGTCATTTGTGCTCACCCACGAACGAAGGGGCAGAGCTCATCAAACGCACGGGGAGGTTGTCGAACACCAAACCTCGCAGCGATGAAACAACTGCACATTTAAATCTACCTGATCAACACAATTATATATGATGTTTTTCATAACAAAATCGAAAAATATATGACCTAACTCATAATTCACAAATATATGACCCCATCGGCCTCTAGTGTCGTGGGTGTCGTGTCGGGGTCGGGGTGCCGTGTCGGGGTCGGGTTGCTGTTTCGGGGTCGGGTTGTCGGGGTGGTCGGGGTCGGGGTGTGGTGTCAGGGTGTCGGGGGTCGGGGGTCGGGGTGTCGTGCCGGGGTGTCGGGGTGGCGTGTCGGGGTCGGGGTCGGGGTGTGGTGTCAGGCTGTCGGGGTGTCGGGGTCGGGGTGTCAGGGTGTCGGGGTCGGGGTGTCGGGGTGTCAGGGTATCTTTTTCTTTTTCTTCTTCTTCTTCTTCTTCTTCTTCTTCTTCTTCTTCTTCTTCTTCTTCTTCTTCTTTTTTCCTGTTTTTTTCTTTTCTTCTTGTTCTTCTCTTCTTCTTCTTCTTTTCTTCTTCTTCTTCTTCTTCTTCTTCTTCTTCTTCTTCTTCTTCTTCTTCTTCTTCCTCTTCTCCTTTTTCCTCTTCTTTTTCTTTTCTTCTTCTTCTTCTTCTCCTCCTCTTCCTCCCTCCTCATCTTCCTCTTCCTCTTCTTTCTTCCTCTTCTTCTTCTTCTTCTTCTTCTTCTTCTTCTTCTTCTTCTTCATCTTCTTCTTCTCCCTCCACCTCTTCCTCCCTTCTCCTCCTCCTTCTACTCTTCTTATTCTTCTAAACTAAAACTAAAACTAATCTAAAATAAACTAAACTAAAAATAAAACTAAAACTAAACTAAAACTAAAACTAAAGTAAAACTATAACTAAAACAGAAACTAAATTAACTAAAACAAACTAAAACAAACTAAACTAAAAAGGGGGGAAGATCACTCACCTGCGCGGATCACCGGTGGAGGGGGAGGCGGAGGCCCGGTGGAGGGGGAGGCCGCGGCAGGTGGGGGCGGCGGCGGCCCGGTGGAGGGGAGTCCGCGACGGGTGGGGGCAGCGGCGGCCTGGTGGAGGGGGAGGCCGCGACGGGTGGGGGCGGCGGCGGCCCGGTGGTGGGGGAGGCCGTGGCGGGACGGGGACGGCCACGCAGGGGAGGGGAGGGGTCGGCTGGCCGGCCGCGGCGTGGCTGGCGGGCGTGGAAGGGGCGCCGCAGGGGAGGGGTGCGGGGCGAGGGGGCGGCGGCGGGTGGTGGGGCGACGGGGCAAGGGGCGGCGGGTGGTCGGGGCGATGGGGCGAGAGGCGGTGGGTGGGCGGGTGGCGGCGGCGGGTGGTGGGGGTGGCGGCGGGTGGCGGGGGCGGCGGCGGGTGGCGGTGGTCTCGTCAGGGTGGGGAGGACAGAAAGAGAGAGAGAGGGAGGGAGCGGGGTGCGCCGTTAGTTAGGTTATCTCTTTGCCGTCCGCCCCCCTTTGCCGTCCGCTTTTTTGCTCTTTGTCGTCTGCTAGCAGACGGCAAAAAGGGGGGCCGTTAGGTTTTTTTTCTAAGCAGCTCGTTAGTGGGGCCCACCTCTCCCTTTGCCGCCCGCCAGCTGACGGCAAAGATTCTTTGCCGTTCGCTAGCAGACGGCAAAGAAATGGCTGATGGCAAAGACATTCTTTGCCATCAGCCAGTTCTTTGTCGTCCGTTTTTTGCAAGCTGACGGCAAAGACCTTCTTTGCCGTCTGCCAGCAGACGGCAAAGAATAGGCAGACGGCAAATAAGCAAATTCCAGTAGTCGACAACACTGGATTCTCCAGGTGCCCGCAACCAATCCACCCAGATGTGTATTAAAGTAGTCACCTTAATTTTAACCATTAATAATACTCTTACATCTATCATGGATCTCTCAAACCCAAACCACGTCTACTAGCATAGCGTAGCAGTATAAGCATAACGTAGAAGTAACTCCCAGGGTTTGATATAAATGACAATAGGTTCTACCTCATCATCTACTTCCCAATACCCACATGTTATCAATCCTACTCATGCAATGTTTGAGCGTTGAAACTAATGCATAAAAACTGGGTAATAAAGGGGTATGATCAAAGTGTTACTTGCCTTGCTGACGATCCAAAAACCCTGGAGACTCGTAGTAGCACGCTTCGCACTTCGGAAATTCTATCGCAAACAAACAATAGCACACATAAGCACTCAAGCATAGATGCAAGGGTAAAACTCAGATGAGAAAGTCCAAACTGAAAGTTCAACTGAAGTGCTTCGATTTGCAAAAAGAATCACTGTAATCGGAGTTACGAAACTCAAACTACAATCAAAAGAAGTTTGAACTCAAATCTGCTTGCAACCAAATATTAAATTGTCAAAACCATGTTCAAGTTGATTAGCTGGAAAGAGGGGTTTGAGATGAAGATTTTGGCGTTGGTTTCACTGGATATCGACGAACGGTTGAAAAACTACGAGGGTTTGAAGATCAGGGGCTAATCTGTGATAAAAATAATCGCGGATAGGTCCCTGGCCTAAAATAAAAGAAAAAGAAAAAGACTAACGAACGAACTTTCACTAACAGAACTTCAACGAACGAATTCGTTAGTTACAAAAACTAATCTGACGAACGTTCGCTAATTAACGAACTAAATAAAAACCGATCTAAAAAAAATAAACCGGAAAAACCGAACGGTTTTATATACCGTTTAACCGGAGAAAACCAGCGGCGAAATCCGGCGGCTCACGCGTCGGGCATCGGCGGCGAGGCGACAGCGAGGCGGGGCGGTGGTGCGGGGAGGCGGCGGCGCGGGCGGCGGGGCTGCGGTGGCGAGACGAGGAGGAGGAGGCGGCCTCGGGGCTGCTTATAAAGGCTCCCCCAGGTTCTCCGACTTGGAGAGGGGGTCGGCGAGGCGGCGGCAAGTCGGACTCCTTCGGGAGTCCGGCGACTCCACGGCGGGCGACGCGGGCTAGGCGGCGGCGCAGCTGGGCTTGGCTCGGCTCGGGCTGGCCCAGAACTTTTTTTAAAATAAATAAATTTCGCCGAAGAAAAAAAATCCTTCATAAATATAAAAAAATTCTAAAAATGCCAAAAACATTTTTTTGCCGTCTAAATAAAATGTTTAGAACAAAGTGAACCTTTTTCTGGCGTAAAAATGCAATTTTGAAAAATGCATATTTTTCTAATTCAAATAAAATCCAAATAAAATATTTATTGGATTTAAAAAATCTTTCCTCCAATATTTCTCTCTTTTCGAAGAAGTCATATTATCTTCTCTCTTTTATTTTAATATCAGAAATATTTCGGAGAGGAAAATTATTAAAACCAAAATGATCCTCTTTTCAAATTTGAGAAAAATTCAAATATGAAAATCATGAAATCCCCAACTCTCTCCGTGGGTCCTTGAGTTGCTTAAGATTTCTAGGATCGCAAACAAAATGCAAATAAAATATGATATGCATATGATGACCTATGTATAACATCCAAATTGAAAATTGGGATGTCACACTTGCGATTGGAGTGATCACTCTTGCCCTTGGTTAGGGTGCGTAGGTGCGTAGGATTTCGTAGATTGGACTGGCAGGGAGCCTTTATATGAGAAGTGCAGACTGCGTTGAATTCACGTGCGTGTTGGCCATCTACTCCTCGACCCTCTACTGCACCTGCCTTTGGCTGTATGACAGGCGGGCCAGCCACCTGTTGGGCCCACGTGTCATACAACCAAAGGCAGGTGCAGTAAGTCAATGAAGCTGCGTCCCCCTCCATGCCGGTGCAGTATAGTCATCTCACCGGACCTCTAGTTGGGGCCAAACGGGAGAACTTTGATGTTTACTGGTTTATTGGTCCCCTTTGCATTTTGCACCAAGTTTTGACCTTTGATTTAACTAATAAAATGTTAATGCATGTAACCAAAAATGTTGTGTAATCCCAAAACACTTAGGCACGGTACATTAACTCCCTCCTCATTTCTTATTTCGTGACATATCAACCAATGAGAGATGTGGGCCGTGCATGCTTTCAATGACTTCAGACTACCAAACATGACATGCAGTGGTTAGTTCATTGCATGTAATCCTATTAATTAGCAAAAAGACATTAAGTTCTCTCGCCGATAGGAATAAAACAATACACCATGTATTTATTTACAGAGGGAGTAGTACATTTTTTGTGACATGCATTACTAGATATTGCTAGTCAAATACTAAATCCAGATGGACGTGGTAGTACTACTAAATCCAGACGGTGGTGCTAGTACTAGTTGTAGTACTACCAATGTACTAGTAGCACTGTACTACCCGTTGGTCAAATTATTACGTGTTGCTCCTCATAGTGAAGTGACAAGACCCTGCGCCAGAGATGACACCTGAGTATAGGCGCCGTGTTCGGCATACCATAGTCAGCCTCACCGTCTGCAGTCACTATCATTATGGCTGTAGAGCTAGCCTGCTTACAACTAGCCGTGTTCGACATAATTTCCCGTGCGTAGATGCCCGTGCATTGCACGGAACACCAAGATTGGGGGTAGGCGACGCCGGCAGCGGCCATCGCGCCCGATTTTTCCATGGCCTTCTAGATGTGGTTGGGAGGAGATAAGGCTGATTGTGAGAGACAAGGAGTTGTTTGTAAATAGGGAACAAGTGCGGGCATCTTTTTGCAAAACTGGAGAAGTTTGGTTTGTATGCGTCAGATCTAGATCCAACGGCTATTGGTGAAAGATGGCATGCACAACATCATCACCAACTCAGGACCTCTTTGATTTGCAGGATTTTGAAAATGCAGGAATAGGACACGGCAATATTACAAGTTTCAAACTGATATTACAAATGTTAGGAGTAATGTTGCACCTACGAAGAGGGAATTACTAGGAAGTTTACGTGAGAACTTTCATTACTTTAGGTGGATGCAGCATTATCGTACAAACTAAAATCCACCGCCCTGACAAGTCACTAATGGGCAAATAAATTTTCGAGTCTCTGGCCACTTGATGTTTCAAAAACAAATTCAGCTTCTGCGGAGACTTTGTCATTTAGGCTTAGACACTTGCGGTGATCAGCACGCCATTCATTGTTGCGCTAGAGAATGCCAAACCTCATTACCTTGAGCACACTTGCCTCCAGAACAAAGAACCTGGCCAATTTAATCTCAGATGTGCTGCCTCGGTAGTCGATCAAATCAATTTCTGTAAGACGGAGATCAAGGCATTCAATGAGATTGTTATAGTGCAGCACATTTTTCACTTTCGGGTCTTTTTTTATCTGCAAAAGAAGAGAACATATTAGAGCAGCTGGTTGTATAAGATTGCCGTGTCATCAAGAGGTACCAATATCATTCGCTCATATGATAGGGTTGGCTGGCTAGTGATATTTGTTCACTCACTCACTCTCTCTCTCTCTCTCTCTCTCTCTCTCTCTCTTTCTCTCTTTCTCTTTCCTCTCATTTACCTAGGAGCACGTGAAGAGCTTGGGCATTTGTTGCCTTCCACTATGTGGCCGATGCCATATTTCTCAAAAGCATGCCACATAATACGCATCGATGTCAAATCAAAAGATTTTGGCACCGCTCTCGCGATGTAAGAGAGTTGACACCGCTGTGCACACAGACCCACATGTATAAACATATCAATCAAACCAACGACACCAGCCTCTCACTCTCCCAAACAAGTGTTTTTTTATTGCCTCGGTCCTCTCTCTCTCCCACGCAAGTGTTTTTTCATTGCGTGAGTTAATTTGGAACCGGAGCAAAGTAGGTGATGCAGATTGGGGCACCAGGTGAGCAATGGAGGGGCATCGATGCCAAATGCATCACAAGTGAATTTGGCACGTGTTTTGGCCTACATAGTGGAGGGCCGTTATAGCCCACTTTTGTACTACCTCGTATTTAGTGTAAAATTTTGACCATAGATTTACTGTTAGGTACCAGATGTCTCTCTCATGATCTATTGGATACAAGTAGTATTACAAGCAATCAAGCAGCAATGGAGGTACAGGATTTGGGGAATCAGGAAGAACAGGAGGAAGAGGGCCAAAGGTAAGAGAAGTGAGCCGCCGTGCCGTTTCGCCTGATCCTACGCGGATGGATTCTTCGTTGCTTCCACTCCCGCTATTTGTAGCTCATAGCAGTCGATGGTGCTAGGCCAGGCCCAGCCCATGTGATACCCAAGGGCCAGCCCAAGTACACGTATGGGCTAGGGAAGGTCCCTGACATCCCTCCCTCCTTGAAATGCGGCTTGACCCCAAGCCGCCGACGCCATTGAGAACCACCTGGATCCCATTGCACTCGATGTTCCTGGCCTTGGTCGGAGTCAGTGTAGACTTGAACGAGGGAGAAGTAATTGTTGTGGCTGAATGAAACCTGGTCGAAGGTGTCAAGGACATAGCCATTGTCAGTACAACCGGGGTTGAAGCCAAGGTGGTACTCGTGGTCGGCATAGCCTTGCGCGAAGACAGCGGCAACAAAGATGATGGCCCTCCCTCCTTGAGGAACCGCTCGCTGAGTGAATTATAGTAACAGCAACAATGCAATCTCTCCACGATCCCAAGACGTGCCCAGCTGGTCGATGCTCATGTCAGACCCCAATAGATCAATATTATATGTGAGCAGATAATATGAATGGAGACCAAATAGGGAGCACCGGCCAATATATTTAGCAATATGTGAGTCAGTGATGTCCAACTGATGATATATGTATATCACAAGCTCGTGGGGCATAGCTCCACACACATCACGTACCAGTAGCTCACTTTTCGAATTGCTGCTGGAACTAGGCAAGCCATGAATAATCTTGCTGATGTGTTGTTGTACCAAGGTCACCACCCAGCTACAAAGCATCACTGTTTTCTGGCCAGAGAAGATTGCACACAACATAGGAATAACAACATTTGATGATAGCAGGTAGTCAGGCCAAGTATTAATCTGGAGACATGCCAATCTTGTAGCTGAACTAGTAGTTGCAAACACCACTGAGTTGCTCTGAAACTCATAGGAATACATGACTCGAATTGTCGGTCGACTCCCGCTGACAGTATGGCCACTCCACTTAAATTTCCATTGACTCAAAAGTTTTTGGTGCACTGACAAGCTCATAAACTGAATCTTCATTTGCAATTTGTCACCCATAGAAATACTACCTATAGTAGCATGCTCCAGTATGTGCTGCTTGATACGTCTCCATCGTATCTATAATTTTTTATTGTTCCATGCCAATATTATACAACTTTCATATACTTTTGGCAACTTTTTATACTATTTTTGGGACTAACATATTGATCCAGTGCCCAGTGCCAGTTCCTATTTGTTGCATGTTTTTTGTTTCGCAGAAAATCCATATCAAACGGAGTCCAAACGGGATAAAAACTGACAGAGATTTTTTTGGAATATATGTGATTTTTGGGAAGAAGAATCAACGCGATACGATGCCCGAGGGGGTCACGAGGCAGGGGGGCGCCCCCAGGGGGTAGGCGCGCCCCTGACCCTCGTGGACACCCCGTAAGGCGGTTGGAGCCCTTGTTTCGCCGCAAGAAAGCTAATATCCGGATAAAAATCGTGTTCAAAATTTATCCCAATCGGAGTTACGGATCTCCGGGAATTTAAGAAACGGTGAAAGGGCAGAAATAGAGAGAGACAGAGAGACATATCCAATCTCGGAGGGGCTCTCGCCCCTCCCACGCCATGGAGACCATGGACCAGAGGGGAAACCCTTCTCCCATTTAGGGAGAAGGTCAAGGAAGAAGAAGAAGGAGGGGGGCTCTCTCCCCTTCGCTTCCGGTGGCACCGGAGTGCCGCCGGGGCCATCATCGTCACCACAATCTACACCAACAACTTCACCGCCGTCATCACCAACTCTTCCCCCCTCTATGCAGCGGTGTAACTGCTACCTCTTGAGCACTACGTTGGTTTTCCCTTGAAGAAGAAAGGGTGATGCAGCAAAGTAGCATAAGTATTTCCCTCAGTTTTTGAGAACCAAGGTATCAATCCAGTAGGAGGCTACGCGCGACTCCCTCGCACCTACACAAACAAATAAATCCTCGCAACCAACGCGATAAGGGGTTGTTAATCCCTACACGGTCACTTACGAGAGTGAGATCTGATAGATATGATAGGATAATATTTTTGGTATTTTTATGATAAAGATGCAAAGTAAAATAAAAGCAACGGAAATAACTAAATGTTGGAAGATTAATATGTTGGAAAATAGACCCGGGGGCCATAGGTTTCACTAGTGGCTTCTCTCAAGAGCATAAGTATTTTACGGTGGGTGAATAAATTACTATTGAGCAATTGACAGAATTGAGCATAGTTATGAGAATATCTAGGTATGGTCATGTATATAGGCATCACGTCCGAGACAAGTAGACCGACTCCTACCTGCATCTACTACTATTACTCCACACATCGACCGCTATCCAGCATGCACCTAGAGTATTAAGTTCATAAGAACAGAGTAACGCTTTAAGCAAGATGACATGATGTAGAGGGATAAATTCATGCAATATGATAAAAACCTCATCTTGTTATCCTCGATGGCAACAATACAATACGTGCCTTGATGCCCCTACTGTCACTGGGAAAGGACACCGCAAGATTGAACCCAAAGCTAAGCACTTCTCCCATTGCAAGAAAGATCAATCTAGTAGGCCAAACCAAACTGATAATTCGAAGAGACTTGCAAAGATAACCAATCATACATAAAAGAATTCAGAAGATTCAAATATTGTTCATAGATAAACTTGATCATAAACATACAATTCATCGGTCTCAACAAACACACCGCAAAAGAAGATTGCGTGGAATAGATCTCCACGAAAGAGGGGGAGAACATTGTATTGAGATCCAAAAAGAGAGAGGAAGCCATCTAGCTAATAACTATGGAGCCGAAGGTCTGAGGTAAACTACTCACACTTCATCGGAGAGGCTATGGTGTTGATGTAGAAGCCCTCCGTGGTCGATGTCCCCTCCGGCGGAGCTCCGGAACAGGCCCCAAGATGGGATCTCGTGGGTATAGAAGGTTGCGGTGGTGGAATTAGGTTTTTGGCTCCGTATCTGATCGTTTGGGGGTACGTAGGTATATATAGGAGGAAGGAGTACGTCGGTGGAGCAACATGGGGCCCACGAGGGTGGAGGGCGCGCCTAGGGGGGTAGGCGCCCCCCCTACCTCATGGCTTCCTGGTAGCTTTTTTGACGTATGGTCCAAGTCCTCTAGATCATGTTCGTTCCGAAAATCACGTTGCCGAAGGTTTCATTCCGTTTGGACTCCGTTTGATATTCTTTTTCTGTGAAACTCTGAAATAGGCAAAAAACTGCAATTTTGGGATGGGCCTCCGGTTAATAGGTTAGTCCCAAAAATAATATAAAAGTGAATAATAAAGCCCAATAATGTCCAAAACTGAAGATAATATAGCATGGAGCAATCAAAAATTATAGATACATTGGAGACGTATCAAGCATCCCCAAGCTTAATTCCTGCTCGTCCTTGAGTAGGTAAATGATAAAAACAGAATTTTTGATGTGGAATGCTACTTGGCATAATTTCAATGTAATTCTTCTTAATTGTGGTATGAATATTCAGATCCAAAAGATTCATGATAAAAGTTCAATATTGACATAAAAATAATAATACTTCAAGCATACTAACTAAGCAATTATGTCCTGTCAAAATAACATGGCCAAAGAAAGTTCATCCCTACAAAATCATATAGTTTAGTCATGCTCCATTTTCGTCACACAAGAATACTCTTATCATGCACAACCCCGATGACAAGCCAAGCATCTGTTTCATACTTTAGTAATCTCAAACTTTTTTCAACCTTCACGCAATACATGAGCGTGAGCCATGGATACAACACTATGGGTGGAATAGAATATGATGATGGGGGTTATGTGGAGAAGACAAAAAAGGAGAAAGTCTCACATCAACGAGGCTAATCAATGAGCTATGGAGATGCCCATCGATTGATGTTAATGCAAGGAGTAGGGATTGCCATGCAACGGATGCACTAGAGCTATAAATATATGAAAGCTCAACAAAAGAAACTAAGTGGGTGTGCATCCAACTTGCTTTCTCACGAAGACCTAGGGCACTTGAGGAGGCCCATTGTTGGAATATACAAGCCAAGTTCTATAATGAAAAATTCCCACTAGTATATGAAAGTGACAAAACAAGAGACTCTCTATCATGAAGATTTTGGTGCTACTTTGAAGCACAAGTGTGGTAAAAGGATAGTAACATTGTCCCTTCTCTCTTTTTCTCTCATTTTTTTGGGCCTTCTCTTTTTTATGGCCTTTCTCTCTTTTTTTTATTCCTCACTTGGGACAATGCTCTAGAAAATGATGATCATCACACTTCTATTTATTTACAACTCAATGATTACAACTTGATACTAGAACAAAGTATGTCTCTATATGCATGCCTCCGGCGGTGTACCGGGATATGCAATGAACCAAGAGTGACATGTATGAAAGAATTATGAACGGTGGCTTTGCCACAAATACTATGTCAACTACATGATCATGCAAAGCAATATGACAATGATGAATGTGTCATGATAAACTGAATGGTGGAAAGTTGCATGGCAATATATCTCGGAATGGCTATGGAAATGCCATAATAGGTAGGTATGGTGACTGTTTTGAGGAATATATAAAGAGGTTTATGTGTGAAAGAGAGTATCATATCACGGGGTTTGGATGCACCGGCCAAGTTTGCACCAACTCTCAATGTGAGAAAGGGCAATGCACGGTACCGAAGAGGCTAGCAATGATGGAAAGGTGAGAGTGCGTATAATCCATGGACTGAACATTAGTCATAAAGAACTCACATACTTATTGCAAAAATCTACAAGTCATCAAAAACCAAACACTACGCGCATGCTCCTAGGGGGATATATTGGTAGGAAAAGACCATCGCTCGTCCCCGACCGCCACTCATAAGGAGTACAATCAAAGAACACCTCATGTTTCAAATTTGTTACATAACATTTACCATACGTGCATGCTACGGGACTTGCAAACTTCAACACAAGTATTTCTCAAATTCACAACTACTCAACTAGCACAACTTTGATATCACTACCTCCATATCTCAAAACAATCATCAAGCATCAAACTTCTCTTAGTATTCAACACACTCATAAGAAAGTTTTTACTAATCTTGAATACCTAGCATATTAGGATTATTTAAGCAAATTACCATGCTATTTAAGACTCTCAAAATAATCTAAGTGAAGCATGAGAGATCAATAGTTTCTATAAAACAAATCCACCACCGTGCTCTAAAAGATATAAGTGAAGTACTAGAGCAAAAACTATATAACTCAAAAGATATAAGTGAAGCACATAGAGTATTCTAATAATTTTCGAATCATGTGTGTCTCTCTTAAAAGGTGTGTATAGCAAGGATGATTGTGGTAAACTAAAAGGTAAAGACTCAAATAATACAAGACGCTCCAAGCAAAACACATATAATGTGGTGAATAAAAATATAGCTCCAAGTAAAGTTACCGATGGAAGTAGACGAAAGAGGGGATGCCTTCCGGGGCATCCCCAAGCTTTGGCTTTTTGGTGTCCTTAGATTATCTTGGGGGTGCCATGGGCATCCCCAAGCTTAGGCTCTTGCCACTCCTTGTTCCATAATCCATCAAATCTTTCACCCAAAACATGAAAACTTCACAACACAAAACTTAGCAGAAAATCTCGTGAGCTCCGTTAGCGAAAGAAAACAAAAGGCCACTTCAAGGTACTGTAATGAAGTCATTCTTTATTTATATTGGTGTTAAACCTACTGTATTCCAAAAAATCAGCCCAAATAGGACGACCTAGGCAATGTGTTTTTGATCAGCAGCAATTGGAATCAATATTTTATCACGTTCTGGTGATTTTTAACAATTATTTTCGTGAACAGAAAGTTTATGGAATTTTCTGCAAGATCAAATAACTATCATCCAAGAAGATGCTATAGGTTTAACTTGGCACAAACACTAATTAAAACATAAAAACACATCTAACCAGAGGCTAGATCAAAAATTTATTCCTAAACAGAAGCAAAAAACTAAAAAATAAAATTGGGTTGCCTCCCAATGAGCGCTATCGTTTAACGCCCCTAGCTAGGCATAAAAGCAAGGATAAATCTAGGTATTGCCATCTTTGATGGGCAATTCTTCAATGAGAAATCTATCATTCTTAGGAGTTACTTTCTTTTTATTGATCATCAAACTTTTAGGCACATAACCGAAAAATTCATTTGTAGCAAATGGTTCCTTAATGATAGCGAAAAGATTGGGATGAATACTTATAGATTTGAGATCTGCAGTTTCCTTGCTAGAGGATTCACCCTTATTTTTAGGAACATACATAAGCTTGGCAATTTTAGTTGGAGGACTTGGAGTATTCTTTACGGAAGAAAAAGCGGTTCCCAAGTTGGTAATGATACCCTCAAGTTTATCGATTCAAGTGGAATCTTGATTTATTCTTTCATTAACTATGGGTTCCTTCTCCTTAATATTTTTCAAAGTGACTCCTACTTTAGATCCATATTGGGTAATTTGGTTGTGGATCTTTTTATCCAAATTTTCAATTAACTCTACGGTAGCAACTTTATTTTCAATAATTTCAAGTCTTTGCATTACATGCTCCAAAGTTAACATAGTTCCATTAACCAAAAGAGGTGGTGAGCCAAACAAATCTATCATAGCAGTATAAGAATCAAAAGTATGGCTACCCAAGAAATTCCCTTCGGTAATGGTATCAAGGATATATCTGTACCAAGGATTAGCGCCTACATAAAAATTGCGGAGAAGAACGGAAGTAGATTGCTTCCTGGTAGATCTATTTTGAGCATTGCAAATTCTATACCAAGCGTCTTTTAGATTTTCTCCCTCCCTTTATTTAAAAGTGAGAACTTCATTTTCGGGAGACAATGGAGAAGATAAAGGACTAGCCATGACGACAGGGCAAGCAATCCAACACACGACCAAACAGAAAGCAAGTGAAAAAGAGGCGAACGAAGAAGAGAGGGCGAATAAAACGGCAAGGGTGAAGTGGGGGAGAGGAAAACGAGAGGCAAATGGCAAATAATGTAATGCGGGGGATAAGGGTTTGTGATGGGTACTTGGTATGTTGACTTTTGCGTAGACTTCCCCGGCAACAGCGCCAGAAATCCTTCTTGCTACCTCTTGAGCACTGTGTTGGTTTTCCCTTGAAGAGGAAAGGGTGATGGAGCAAAGTAGCGTAAGTATTTCCCTCAGTTTTTGAGAACCAAGGTATCAATCCATTAGGAGGCTACGCGCGAGTCCCTCGCACCTACACAAACAAATAAATCCTCGCAACCAACGCGAGAAGGGGTTGTCAATCCCTACACGGTCATTTACGAGAGTGAGATCTGATAGATATGATAGGATAATATTTTTGGTATTTTTATGATAAAGATGCAAAGTAAAATGAAAGCAACGGAAATAACTAAGTGTTGGAAGATTAATATGATGGAAAATAGACCCGGGGGCCATAGGTTTCACTAGTGGCTTCTCTCAAGAGCATAAGTATTTTACGGTGGGTGAATAAATTACTGTTGAGCAATTGACAGAATTGAGCATAGTTATGAGAATATCTAGGTATGATCATGTATATAGGCATCACGTCCGAGACAAGTAGACCGACTCCTGCCTACATCTACTACTATTACTCCACACATCGACCGCTATCCAACATGCATCTAGAGTATTAAGTTCATAAGAACAGAGTAACGCTTTAAGCAAGATGACATGATGTAGAGGGATAAATTCATGCAATATGATAAAAAACCCCATCTTGTTATCCTCGATGGCAACAATACAATACGTGCCTTGCTGCCCCTACTGTCACTGGGAAAGGACACCGCAAGATTGAACCCAAAGCTAAGCACTTCTCCCATTGCAAGAAAGATCAATTTAGTAGGCCAAACCAAACTGATAATTCAAAGAGACTTGCAAAGATAACCAATCATACATAAAAGAATTCAGAAGATTCAAATATTGTTCATAGATAAACTTGATCATAAACCCACAATTCATTGGTCTCAACAAACACACCGCAAAAGAAGATTACATCGAATAGATCTCCACGAGAGAGGGGGAGAACATTGTATTGAGATCCAAAAAGAGAGAGGAAGCGATCTAGCTAATAACTATGGACCCGAAGGTCTGAGGTAAACTACTCACACTTCATCGAAGAGGCAATGGTGTTGATGTAGAAGCCCTCCGTGGTCGATGCCCCCTCCGGCGGAGCTCCGGAACAGGCCCCAAGATGGGATCTCGTGGGTATAGAAGGTTGCGGCGGTGGAATTAGGTTTTTGGCTCCGTATCTGATCGTTTGGGGGTACGTAGGTATATATAGGAGGAAGGAGTACATCGGTGGAGCAACATGGGGCCCACGAGGGTGGAGGGCGCGCCCAGGGGGTAGGCGCGCCCCCTACCTCGTGGCTTCCTGGTAGCTTTCTTGACGTATGGTCCAAGTCCTCTGGATCATGTTCGTTTCGAAAATCACGTTCCCGAAGGTTTCATTCCGTTTGGACTCCGTTTGATATTCTTTTTCTGCGAAACTCAGAAATAGGCAAAAAAACAGCAATTCTGGGCTGGCCTCCGGTTAATAGGTTAGTCCCAAAAATAATATAAAAGTGAATCATAAAGCCCAATAATGTCCAAAACAGAAGATAATATAGTATGGAGCAATAAAAAATTATAGATACGTTGGAGACGTATCAGTAACCCCACTTTTACCCGCTGTAATCTCTACTTAAACATGGTGCTCAACTCTATATATTATTTCCCAATGATGTATGGCTATCCTATGATGTTTGAGTAGATCCGTTCTGTCCTATGGGTTAATTGATGATCGTGATTGGTTTGAGTTGAATGTTTTATTATTGGTGCTGTCCTATGGTGCTCTCCGTGTCGCGCAAGCGTGAGGGATCCCCGATGTAGGGTTTGCAATATGTTCATGGTTTGCTTATTATCTGTGTTGCATGAGTGACTGAAACACAAACACGGATAAGTGGGTCATGGTGTATGGGAATAAAGAGGACTTGATACTTTAATGTTATGGTTGAGTTTTACCTTAATGATCTTTAGTAGTTGCTGATGCTTGCTAGAGTTCCAATCATAAGTGCATATGATCCAAGGAGAGAAAGTATGTTAGCTTATGCCTCTCCCTCAAATAAAATTGCAATAATGATTACCGGTCTAGTTATCGATTGCCTAGGGACAAATAACTTTCTCGTGACAAAAAGCTCTCTACTAAAACTAATTTAGTTGTGTCTTTATCTAAACAGCCCATACTTTTTATTTACGTGCTCTTTATATTCTTGCAAACCTATCCAAAAACACCTACAAAGTACTTCTAGTTTCATACTTGTTCTAGGTAAAGCGAACGTTAAGCGTGCGTACAGTTGTATCGGTGGTCGATAGAACTTGAGGGAATATTTGTTCTACCTTTAGCTCCTCGTTGGGTTCGACACTCTTCTTATCGAAAGAGGCTACAATTGATCCCCTATACTTGTGGGTTATCAAGACCTTTTTCTGGCGCCGTTGCCGGGGAGTTATAGCGTGGGGTGTATATTCTCGTGTGTGCTTGTTTGCTTTATCACTAAGTAATTTTTATTTGCTGTTCTAAGTTGTTCTCTATCTTTAGTTATGGATATGGAACACGAAATACCAAAAAAATTAGGTTTACTTGCTACTCATGGAGATGGGGAACCTCCTAAAACCCTCGATGCTCATTATGTGAAAGATATTATGTACTACTTTGATAATCCTGAGAAAACCCCATTCAACTTTATAATGGGAGTAACGTTGGATCAACGTGAATACTTTAGGGATTATCGCTTGACTCAAAAAGGGAAACTATTATGGGATCAAATTTATATGTTGCATTGGTATGCTCGACAACTATGCTTGAGATATGATTATACTTGTTGCTCTAGGATGAAGGCTCCACACCTTCCCTTTTCATGTGAATTTAATGATGATGAAACCTTGGCTTCTTATGCTAGAGGTATATATGATTACTATGATATGGAACGAATAGAAGAATTTGTTGCTTTTAAGGGTTCATGTGAAATTGAATCTTTGTTTAAAGAGTTTGAAGATTTTGATGATTCAGTTTATAGACCTGAAAATTTAGCTATCCTTAAATATTGCTATGAGAATTATGAATTCAATTCCGATATTGATGATTTTATTGACAGAGTCTCCGCTGTCCAAGAAGAGACTAATATTTTGCAGGAGTCTATGGAAGAAGGAATTGATAAAACTGTGGGCTCATTGGATGAAAAAGATGATGAGGAGAGCGAAGAACAAAAGGAGGAAGAGTGGATTAGCTACCCGTGCCCACCTTCTAATGAGAGTAACTCTTCAACTCATACATAGTTTAATTTCCCTTCGTGCTTACCAAAGGATGATTGCTATGATGAATGTTATGATCCCGTTGATTCTTTTGAAATATCCCTTTTTGATGATGCTTGCTATGCTTGTGGCCAAGATGCTAATATGAATTATGCTTATGGAGATGAACTTGCTATAGTTCCTTATGTTAAACATGAAATTTTTGCTATTGCACCCACGCATGATAGTCCTATTATCTTTTGAATTCTCCCGAGTACACTATATCGAAGAAGTTTGCCCTTATTAAGGATTATATTGATGGGTTGTGTTTTACTACTACACATGATGATTTTGATAGATATAATATGCATGTGCTTGCTGCTCCTACTTGCAATTATTATGAGAGAGGAACTACATCTCCACCTCTCTATGTTTCCCACACGATAAAATTGCAAGAAACTGCTTATACTATGCATTGGCCTTTACTATGTGTGCATGAATTGTTCTTTTATGACATGCCGATGCATAGGAAGAGAGTTAGACTTCGTTGTTACATGATATATGTTACTTTGTGCTCACTACTAAATTACAAATCATTGTTGATTAAAATTGGCTTTGATATACCTTGGGATCCGGGTGGATCCATTACTTGAGCACTATATGCCTAGCTTAATGGCTTTAAAGAAAGCGCTGCCAGGGAGACAACCCGGAAGTTTTAGAGAGTCATTTATTTCTGTTGTGTGCTTTTATAAAGTTTAAAAACAAAAAATAAAGAGGGGAACCTAAAAAAATTTCAAAAAGAAAGCGAAAGTGAGAAAGACGAGCATTGTTAAAGTGGGAGCTAGCCTTGAACTTTGTTCATGCTCACGGAAACTTTATGAATCTTGATTACAGAAACTTAAAAAAAAAGTAATTATCCCCTTGTACAATTCCATTGTATTATAAAAATAATGTGCCAAGGTTTTCCTTTAGGATGTTTAGATTGCTTGTTGGTTTGTGCGGTGCAGAAACAGAAACTTTGGCTGTAGTGCACGATTTTACATTTTTTACTGGAACGTCAAACGGTTCTGAAACCTTTTGAACTGTATTTCTATACAAATTTTTTATTTTTCCTAATTTTGGAAGAATTTTGGGAGTACCAGAGGTATGGTGAATGTTCAGATTACTACAGACTGTCCTGTTTAAGACAGATTCTGTTTTGATGCATAGTTTGCTTGTTTTGTTGAAACTATCGATTCTGTCAGTGGATTAAGCCATGGAAAAGTTATATTACAGTAGCTACAATGCAAAAACAAAATACGAATTGGTTTTCAACAGTACTTAGTGTAGTGATTTGCTTTATTATACTAACGGATCTTACCAAACTTTCTGTTGAGTTTTGTGTGGATGAAGTGTTCGAGGATCGAGGAGGTCTCGATATGAGGAAAAGGAGGAGAGGCAAGATCTCAAGCTTGGGGATGCCCAAGTCACCCCAAGTAAATATTCAAGGAGACTCAAGCGTCTATGCTTGGGGATGCCCCGGAAGGCATCCCATCTTTCTTCAACAAGTATCGGTATGTTTTCGGACTCGTTTCGTTCATTTAGTTTTCACTTTTCTTTGATGCACCATGCTGGTATGAGATAGTCCTTGGTTGATTTATAGAATGCTCTTTGCACTTCACTTATATCTTTTGAGTATGGCTTTATAGAATGCTTCATGTGCTTCACTTATATCATTTGAAGTTTGGATTGCCTGTTTCTCTTCACATAGAAAACCGCCATTTGTAGAATGCTCTTTTGCTTCACTTATATTTGTTAGAGCGTGGGCATATCTTTTGTAGAAAGAATTAAACTCTCTTTCTTCACTTATATCTATTTAGAGAGATGACAGGAATTGGTCATTCACATGGTTAGTCATAAAATCCTACATAAAACTTGTAGATCACTGAATATGATATGTTTGATTCCTTGCAATAGTTTTGCGATATAAATATGGTGATATTAGAGTCATGCTAGTGGGTGGTTGTGGATTGTAGAAATACTTGTGTTGAAGTTTGTGATTCCCGTAGCATGCACGTATGGTGAACCGTTATGTAACGAAGTTGAAGCATGAGGTATTTATTGATTGTCTTCCTTATGAGTGGCGGTCGGGAACGAGCGATGGTCTTTTCCTACCAATCTATCCCCTAGGAGCATGCACGTAGTACTTTGTTTCTATAGCTAATAGACTTTTGCAATAAGTATGTGAGTTCTTTATGACTAATGTTTAGTCCATGGACTATACGCACTCTCACCTTTCCATCATTGCTAGCCTCTTCGGTACCGTGCATTGCCCTTTCTCACCTTGAGAGTTGGTGCAAACTTCACCGGTGCATCCAAACCCCATGATACGATACGCTCTATCACACATAAGCCTCCTTATATCTTCCTCAAAACAGCCACCATACCTACCTATCATGGCATTTCCATAGCCATTCCGAGATATATTGCCATGCAACTTCCATCATCATCATATACATGACTTGAGCATTTATTGTCATATTGCTTTGCATGATCGTAGGATAGCTAGCATGATGTTTCATGCCTTGTCCGTTTTTTGATGTCATTGCTACGCTAGATCATTGCACATCCCGGTACACCGCCGGAGGCATTCATATGGAGTCATATCTTTGTTCTAGATATCGAGTTGTAATATTGAGTTGTAAGTAAATAAAAGTGTGATGATCATCATTATTAGAACATTGTCCCATGTGAGGTTATCAAAATAAAAGTGGCCAAAGAAGCCTCCCCCCCAAAAAAAAAGAGGCCAAAGAAGCCTAAAAAGACAAAAAAGATAAAAAAAATGAGAGAAAAGAGAGAAGGGACAATGTTACTATCCTTTTACCACACTTGTGCTTCAGAGTAGCACCATGTTCTTCATATAGAGAGTCTCTTGAGTTATCACTTTCA
The DNA here is from genome assembly GCF_018294505.1 of Triticum aestivum. Lineage (NCBI taxonomy): Eukaryota > Viridiplantae > Streptophyta > Magnoliopsida > Poales > Poaceae > Triticum > Triticum aestivum. Next base: position 257,497,255 of record NC_057808.1, on the reverse strand, counting down.
TATACTAGTGGGAATTTTCATTATAGAACTTGGCTTGTATATTCCGATGATGGGCTTCCTCAAATGCCCGAGGTCTTCATGAGCAAGCAAGTTGGATGCACACCCACTTAGTTTCTAGTTTGAGCTTTCATACACTTATAGCTCTTAGTCCATCCGCTGCATGGCAATCCCAACTCCTCACATTGACATCAATTGATGGGCATCTCCATGGCCCATTGATTAGCCGCGTCGGTGTGGGACTTTCTTCCTTTTTGTCTTCTCCACACAACCCCCATTATCATATTCTATTCCACCCATAGTGCTATGTCCATGGTTCACGCTCATGTATTGCGTGAAATTTGAAAAGGTTTGAGAACGTCAAAAGTATGAAACAATTGCTTGGCTTGTCATCGGGGTTGTGCATGATTTGAATATTTTGTGTGGTGAAGATGGAGCATAGCCAGACCATATGATTTTGTAGGGATAACTTTCTTTGGCCATGTTATTTTGAAAAGACATGATTGCTTTATTAGTGTGCTTGAAGTATTATTGTCTTAATGTCAAATGATAGACTATTGCTTTGAATCACTCGTGTCTTAATATTCATGCCATGATTAGATACATGATCAAGATTATGCTAGGTAGCATTCCACATCAAAAATTATCTTTTTATCATTTACCTACTCGAGGACGAGCAGGAATTAAGCTTGGGGATGCTGATACGTCTCCATCGTATCTATAATTTTTTATTGTTCCATGCCAATATTATACAACTTTCATATACTTTTGGCAACTTTTTATACTATATTTGGGACTAACATATTGATCCAGTGCCCAGTGCCAGTTCCTGTTTGTTGCATGTTTTTCATTTCACAGAAAATCCATATCAAACGGAGTCCAAACGGGATAAAAACTGACGGAGATTTTTTTGGCATATATGTGATTTTTTGGAAGAAGAATCAACGCGATACGATGCCCGAGGGGGTCACGAGGCAGGGGGCGCGCCCCTGGCCCTCGTGGACACCCCGTAAGGCGGTTGGAGCCCTTTTTTTGCCGCAAAAAAACTAATATCCGAATAAAAATCATGTTCAAAATTCAGCCTAATCGGAATTACGGATCTCCGGGAATTTAAGAAACGGTGAAAGGGCAGAAATAGAGAGAGACAGAGAGACAGATCCAATCTCGGAGGGGCTCTCGCCCCTCCCATGCCATGGACACCATGGACCAGAGGGGAAACCCTTCTCCCATTTAGGGAGAAGGTCAGGGAAGAAGAAGAAGGAGGGGGGCTCTCTCCCCCTCGCTTCCGGTGGCACCGGAGTGCCAACGGGGCCATCATCGTCACCGCAATCTACACCAACAACTTCACCGCCATCATCACCAACTCCTACCCCCTCTATGCAGCAATGTAACCCCTCTTTTACCCGCTGTAATCTCTACTTAAACATGGTGCTCAACGCTATATATTATTTCCCAATGATGTATGGCTATCCTATGATGTTTGAGTAGATCCGTGTTGTCCTATGGGTTAATTGATGATCGTGATTGTTTGAGTTGCATGTTTTGTTATTGGTGCTATCCTATGGTGCTCTCCATGTCGCGCAAGCGTGAGGGATCCCCGCTGTAGGGTTTGCAATATGTTCATGGTTTGCTTATTGTCTGTGTTGCGTGAGTGCCTGAAACACAAACACGGATAAGTGGGTCATGGTGTATGGGAATAAAGAGGACTTGATACTTTAATGCTATGGTTGGGTTTTACCTTAATGATCTTTAGTAGTTGCGGATATTTGCTAGAGTTCCAATTATAAGTGCATATTATCCAAGAAGAGAAAGTATGTTAGCTTACGCCTCTCCCTCAAATAAAATTGCAATAATGATTACCGGTCTAGTTATCGATTGCCTAGGGACAAATAACTTTCTCGTGACAAAAAGCTCTCTACTAAAACTAATTTAGTTGTGTCTTTATCTAAACAGCCCCTACTTTTTATTTACGTGCTCTTTATATTCTTGCAAACCTGTCCAAAAACACCTACAAAGTACTTCTAGTTTCATACTTGTTCTAGGTAAAGCGAACGTTAAGCGTGCGTAGACTTGTATTGGTGGTCGATAGAACTTGAGGGAATATTTGTTCTACCTTTAGCTCCTCGTTGGGTTCGACACTCTTACTTATCGAAAGAGGCTACAATTGATCCCCTATACTTGTGGGTTATCACTGCTCGGACAAGTTCCAATGCTCGTTGATATTGCACCCATGGTTTCTAGTGGTATCCCACTTCCTGGACTGCTCATCAATAACTAGAAATATATCCTTCAAATATTCCACTAAACCTAGATCAGGGGCAGATGTAGTTGCAGGCCAACACAAATTGCTAACACTAGGGATCTCAGTTTTGGGTAGTTCTGATTGCACACATACTGCTCGACAACCGCAGGCAAAATATTGTAGATTCGGCTGAACATTTTTCTGATTGGACACAAACCTCAGTGGTACATCTTGCGCACAAAGTTTGTAAGAGGACTGCACAATGCAGACTAGTTCATATGGCCCAAGTTGTTGAGATACATGCATGCTTTGTAATACATGTGCATCCATAGTACCAAGATAGGAATGACGATATTCAGGAGAAATAGCAATAGAACATGTACAGATTTCCAAAAGCGACCGTTTACCTTCGCAGAAGAGCTGTTTACTGAAACATGAATCATCACTGTCATGTTTCATAAACCACAAGTGCAAGAACTGGTCGGTGAGTATCCCTCCGAAGTGTCCACTAAAATTGCACCGCCGCTGCCATGATTTGTACAGAAAATCTCCTTTTACAGTATATTGGTACGAGCAGAGAGGAATTCCACCAATAAGAAGCAGAGTCAACCACCAAATTGATCTAGCTGGAGACAAACCATGTTACAAGTGATGTGTTGCTGAATAGTGGATGTTTCCACACTTTCGAGCAGAGATAGTGTCCAACTCCTGATTCTGTTGGAAGATCGTGGCCGAAATTCCCTGAAATGAAACTGAAAATCATGCATAAGACAGGAGGATCTGCTAACAGATGTTTTCCTCTTGGAACTGACTGGCCATGCAACTTTCCATTGGGAATGTTTAGAGCAATTAGGGAAAACAATAGTAGCACAACCTAGTTCATACAGCCCAATTTGCATGATCTGAAATAAATGTGCCGCCATAGAACAGATAATCAGTCGCCATTCCATAACACCCAGGTTCAGATCACCAATAACTTGCATTATCGGCTGACTCAGGACAATCGTATCTCTTGGCACCATGGAGATCAAGTAATGCATTGTAATGGTTGCTGGAGCAGAGGGCAGTAATGGCTCAAATAGCCTTAACTGCAGACCAAGATTGCGAGAGAGTTCTATGCTCTGGACACCCATTTGCTTCACATGCTTGAACAATTGCACGCATAAATTTGAATCTGCAGCGTCCTCTAATGGCACAATCTTCATCACACAAGTAACTTGTGGTAGCAAGCCTTTATGGTTCAGAGTCATACCATCATGAGAGCAAGAAAATGACGGCCACGGAGTTGGTCGAACCTCATTATCCTCTGCACTATGATGCACCAGATATGATGGCCATGGTGTCGGCCGTATCGGCAGCCCTTCGTGCCTTGTGGGCGGCTGGACGTCCATGTCATGGTTCCGGAACAGCTGGACATGGGGCGGCGGGCTGATGCTGCCTTCACGGGGATGTTGAGGCGGTCGAACTTGTCGTGGTGACCACAGGATGCTACACCCATGGCCGATGTGGTGTTGCAGAGGTCGATCATGAGCTCAGGACCGAGTGCGGTGGTGGTGTTGCAAACCTCCGCTGCGACAGTGGCGGCGTCATGGGCTTCGTCGACATTGTTGATGGCATCGACCTGGGTCGAGCACTCCGTCAAACAGGTGACGGGCACCATCAGGATGCAGACCGGGGTCGCATCATGGGCGACCTTGGGGATCTCCTGGGCATTGGTGGTGGAGGGGTCACCGGGGAGGACGGCGAGCTTGGTGACGACTTCTGGACTTGTCGCCACCAATGTGTACTCGGCCGTGCCCGTGATGAGGACGCAGTCGTTGTTGTCGGGGGAAGACTTTGGGGATGTATCCTGGACGTGAGGCGGCGTGGTGGTGCTGGCCGCCATAGGGATGTTGACGGAGGGGTCCAAGACTGTGGAGTGTGCCGATGTAGTAGCATCACCCGCCATGAAGGCATCTGGCGTTGCCATGCGTGTTGGTGGTGAGGTTCGGGCCGGCAACACGTCAGGCGTTACGTTCCACATCTGTAGACGACAGCACCGGAAGTAGATGCAGCGGCCGTCCCAGTATGCCAACGCATGTGTGCCGCCGCGTGTGCCGAACAAAACCGCACATCCGCCGCCACACATGGTTGTCCATCGTCTGATATTGTTGGGGGATACACAACCAACTGCTCGACACCGAAGGGGACGAAGAGGGAATACATCACATCAACGGTGATTGGGTAAATTGCTTCATCCACCACCATGCTGAGAACTTGATCCGAGGACATTTGGCGTCTAGACATTTTGTCGAATAGGAAGAAGGCGATGATTGGGGGGGGGATTGGGGCGGAAAGGATGGTGGACTGGCTCTGAATACCAGATGTTATGTACCAGATGTCTCTCTCGTGATCTATTGGATACAAGTAGTATTACAAGAAATCAAGCAGCAATGGAGGTACAGGATTTGGGGAATCAGGAAGAATAGGAGGAAGAGGGCCAGAGGTAAGAGAAGGGAGCCGCCGTGCCGTTTCGCCTGATCCTACGCGGATGGATTCTTCGTTGCTTCCACTCCCGCTATTTGTAGCTCGTAGCAGTTGATGGTGCTAGGCCAGGCCCAACCCATGTGATATCCAAGGGCCAGCCCAAGTACACGTATGGGCTAGGGAAGGTCCTTGACATTTACCTAAGAAAATGTCAATGCATGTCACCAAAAATTATACCATTTGAAATTATGTTCAAATACGAATCCAACGATATAATTTTTAGTGACATGCATTAACATTTTGTCAGTTAAATCTATGGTCAAATTTTGATACTACAAAATAGGAAGAGTAAACCAGGACGGAGGTAGTACTTGCTCTTAGGGTAACCATAGAGTTACTAGTCTAAGTTACTTTCCAGTAAGTGCAGGTGATCACGGGACGCTGCTTCAGTTACTTAACTGCAAGTGCTGTTGGGTCACTGGCATGTGGGCCTAAGAGGCATCTGGCCCACATGTAAGTGACGCAACTGCACCTGCTGTTATGTCACTGAAGCTCAGTCCGTGATCACGTGAGAAAAAATACTAAAAAAATTTCTTTCGGTGCAGTGCGTAGATGCAATTTTGAACACTACACCTGTCATCGTAATTTGGGAAATTACAAAAAATTGAGCTACGTTGTGATTACCGTTTACTAATAGGAAAGAAGTTTCACCTCGATGAGTAGCTTCTCCGTGCATGGAAAGCATGAAGGAATCCAACAACTTGATCCAGATTGGGGCTGATAGATTTTATTGCCAAGATCTTCACTGTGCGCATAGACTGGGTCAAGCTTGTGGGAATCATTTTCTGGAAGATGGTCGTAAATACATCAAGAAGAAATTAAAAAATGTGAATTTCAAGAAGATGGAGAAGAAGATGAGTGCAGTACCTGAACGATTACGGATCCAATAAAGAGTTTGGAGAATTTGGCAGACGAGTACACCAACGCTGTCAATTTCGGCGCGTCAATGACCCAGATTTTTGTTGGACCTTCTAGATCAGATACAAGAAATCTCTCAAGGAAAGGCGCATTCTCAATGACCATAACATGGAATAGCTGGAGTGATCTCTTCCCAATTGATGTCTTGTTGCGGGGCCAGCAAGACACAAAAATCCATCGGAGATTCGTCGAGGCGATGTGGAGGCTAATGAACCCGTGAATCTGCTCAAGACAAAGGTACTCGAGCGCAGTATAGCTGCGAAGCAGGTGCTCCATAGCCTGCTTCGAGACACCAACGTCAAAGAGGTCGAGCTGCTTGAGTTGAGGGAGAAGAAGGGCGGGCGCGTCATTAATCTGGGGAAGATAGTAGGAGCTAAAGTTGGCGCGGTGTAGCGTTGGCGTGAGACGGAGCGCGGACGGCGGCAGAGAGCGACATCGTCCAGCTTGAAAGCTGAGCTCCTCGAGCTGATCTAGGGCGGGGGATAAGAACCACTCGTCGAACTTGGCTTGGACCTTGCAGTTGGTACTGAACATGCGGATGTCAAGGCGTCTGGCTGGCCCAGGGTGCGATGAAAGGATCTTGGAGACTGTGGCCATGCATTTGCAATCCCCGTCGCAGAGGGAGCTGTCGACGGTGAGGTTGAGGGGGACGCGGCAACAGAGGGGGCGCCACCGCTGGCAGAGCAGGGCGGTCCGCACGGCAGATTTGGTGGGGAGGAGGCCGATAATGACGAGCAGCATGTCGTCGGGGAGGTTGCTGATGAAGTCCAGGCTCACCGGATGCGGTTTTGGCTCGAGCCGCCCCCGCTTGTTGGCTGCCTCACCGTCCATCTCAACCGGCAGCGACCCCGGTGCACACGTGTGCTGGTCTGTGTTGTGTGCTGGCCTGCTGGGTGTGCGCGAGGGCGTCCTTCTGTGCATGCCGCCGCGCAGTGGTGAATTGTGCGCGAGTGCGTCCTTCACGCTGAAGAAGTGTGTCCTCAATGCGTCCTCAATTTACTAGCGTGCGGGGTGCTACCCCGAGTGGTTTCAACTTTGTTTACTTCACCGCGTGTCAGATGGGCATCTAGTTTACTTATTTTCACCCACTGCCACATGGGCCAGCACACAAAGATAGAGAACACGAGCTGACAAGGCAGCATGTGGACTGGTTGACCGGCCAACTAAACAATATACGGAGCTATACGCTGACACGGTGAGCGTATAATCCATCAGTATAGAGAGTTCGAGTGAGAGGGGAGGCTCGTGAGAGATTCTCCCCCCGTTCCAAAATAGATGACTCAACTTTGTACTAACTTTATACTAAAGTTGAGTCATCTATTTTGGAACGGAGGGAGTAGCAGAGAGAGAGAGAAAGAGCTACTCCCTCCGTTCGATAATGTAGTGCAAACATTTTTTTAAAGTCAAACTTTTGAAACTTTGACCAAGTTTATAAAGATTACTTATATCTACAATACAAAAGATAAATGATAGTATGAAGTAAGTACATGTTGTGATGAATCTAATGATCGTTCCAGATGTAAATGTTTTTCTCCACATATACATGGTCAAACTTTTCTGAGGTTTGACTTTTCAAAACATCCATATGCTTATGGACGTGAGAGAGTCCCTAACTAGAGGGAGAGAGTGAGAGAGAGTGTGTGTGTGTGAAATAGAAAGAGTGAGTGAAAAAAGTGTGTGTGCGTGTGTGAAAGAGACATGGACAACACACGATAAAAGTCGAAGAGAGATATTGAGATAGACATATGGATGGAAGGAGACAATACGTGTGTACCTAATGGCTAGTGAGAGATAATTATACTTAGGGGGGAGTGTGTACGCCTATGATGGAGTGAGAGATTATGGTACTTATGGGGGTGCGTGTCACATAGAGAGAGAACAAGGGCGGAGAGTGTTGGATGGGTCTATATGTAGCACGAGCGAGACATGTGTATGTGTGAACCAGGGAGATATAAAGTTTGAGAGACATAGAGGAGCCCCAATAAGGCTGAGTGGTGCGTCAGATAGCTGAGAGGAGGAAAGAGATATTCCATCCGCTCGGTAATGCAGTGCGTGTAAATTTTTTTAGAAAGTCGAACTTTGGAAACATTGATCAGGTTTACACAAATGTTATTTATATCTATAATACCAAAGATACATCATATGAAACTACATCTCATGATGAATCTAATGGTATATGTTTGCCGTTCTAGATGTAAATGTTTTTCTCCACGTACACGGTCAAACTTTGTGATGTTTGACTTTTCAATAAATCTATATGCTATGGACCGAAGAGAATGCCTAAGTCGAGAGAGATCAAGTGCGTGTGAAGGAGAATGAGTGAGTGTGAAAAAATAGTATGTGTGTGAAAGAGAAAGGGACAACAAATGATAAATTAGAGAAAGTGTGTTTTTTTGTTTCTTATGCAAACATATCATGCATGCATCTCCGAGATAGAAAAGCGAGGTGAGGAGATACACGAAGATAGCTAGTGCGTGATTGTTTGCAACGGAGAGAGACACCCCTATAGCACATGTCCAATAGAGGTCTGGCCAACAAGGAACAAAGGTCGAGAGGGACACATGGAGAACATGGACGCATGGGGAGGGAGAGAGGCTGTGTTTGTGATAGAGAGATCCCCTCGAGATCATGAGGGGACTTATATGGGTGGGAGATCGAGGGAGGTGCGTGCGAGATAGAAAGATGCCCCGAGAGAAATCGAGATAAACCATGCACATGTTTGTGATGGAGACTAAGATTATCTAGTCATATACATATAGGGGGGACTGCGTGTGCCTACATTTGAGTGAGAGACCATCATACTTGGCTAGGCATGAGATTGTGTGTGTGAGATGGAGAGAGAACGAGGGAGAGAGATAAAGTTTTAGATGGGTCTATCGAGTGCGAGTGAGATATGCATGTTTATGTGTGACCCAGGTAGATGGAGAGTTTGAGAGAGAGAGAGAGAGAGAGAGAGGGAAGAGCTCCGAGACGACAGAGTGGTGCGTGGGAGGGTTACGGGCAACGAGCCAAGGAATTTGTGTGCGTACAATGAGTGCACCCAAGATATTTAGCTTGGACTAGAGAATCATACATAGTGTACGAGAGAGACCTATAGATGGAGTATATGTGCATGCGAACTAGAAAGACCCCCACACACACACAAAGAGAGAGAGAGAGAGACGGAGAGAGAGGGAGAGGGACCAACAAGGTTTGTGTGTTGGATGCGTGCAATAGAATTGACGATTGTCGGCGATAGAGAGAGAGAGAGAGAGAGAGAGAGAGAGAGAGAGAGAGAGAGAGAGAGAGAGAGAGAGAGAGAGAGCAGGAGTCCGGGAGAGGGGGAGGTCGCGTTTTATGCATCAAAGACTGATATAAACCATGTTTCGATATAAACTTGCATTCAAATATTTAAATTGGAGAACATGTTGGCTGCAATCCACACATGAACGGAGATATGCGTATATCAAACAAGTTCATTAATTTGACTCTCAACATGTTCATGGAGTACTATAATACTGTACAACATGCTACTCGATTGAGGTGTTTAATTTTGGATTTAGTTCACTATTTTGACCTGGTGAACAAGCTATTTCATTGAATCGAGATATTTCATTTTGGGTTTGATTCCCGTTTTTGAGTGGGTCAACTATTTGTCATATATTAAATCACTAGCAACGAGCATGCAAAAACACATTACTCCCGAGCATCATCTCTCCATCTAAAAAAGAAGTGGCAAGCCAATATTTCAAAATTTGATTCGAATCGACTTGGTAAGGTAGACGTGGATGCTCGTTCTCCCAAAATTTGAACGAACCGTTAAACACCCTCTGCTCGATGGAATTCGCCCGAGCAAATAAATGGGAGATGCGAAATTACCGGCCTATGTGGGACACTCATCAATTGGCCCGTTGTACATCGAGGGTAGTTTCGTAACGTCATCCAAGTGCGCCTTCTCCTCGGTCGAAATGACATGTGCCGAATAATTCATAAACCATGGTCGGAAAAACACCCTCTCCTCGCCCGAAATAGCTCGCGCCCATTATTTCAAAACACACTCTCCTCGCCCGAAATCGCTCGCGCCCACTATATTTCAAAACACGCCCTCCTCACCCGAAATCGCTCGCGCCCACTATATTTCAAAACACACCCTCCTCGCCCGAAATTGCTCGTGCCCAGTATATTTCAAAACATGCCCTCCTCACCTGAAATCGCTCGCGCCCACTATTTGGGAGGAGCAAAGTTACTCTACTATCCCCGACCCTCAGTACACAGACCCAAGCCGAGAAGCCTAAAGGCAGGGGTAGAACTTAACTCCCCCCCACATTTCAGACAAATGCGTCCGTAAGACATGGTTCCCCCTCCCAATTCCCCATTCATACCTCGTGGGCGCCAAATCACCTTCTCCCTGGAAGCTCCCTTCTCCCGAGCCGCGAAACCTCAGCCCCTCCTGCATGGCGCCCCCACCGCACCAAATTCACAACCGCCCTCCTCTCTAATCCCGGAGACGCTGTGTGCCTCTTACTCCGTGCTGCCGGAGCTGCCTCGACGACGACCGCGTGAACCGTACCGGAGCCGACTCACCCCCGCCATTGTTCACAACACCGGAGCGGCTCCAACTTTGGACCCGTCCAGAGCCCCGGCGCTGCTTCCCCATAGCCGTTGACCATCGCGACATCTCTACTTCCCTGCCGCTGGTAGCCACCGCAACCGCGCCGGCCTCACAAACTAGGCAGCTGGAGCTGCCTACTTCACCAGGCCGCCAGATAGGTCGCACCCTCATCTCAAATCACTTTATTTAGGCGTCAGTTGTCTGAATTTTTATTCTGGGCCAATCGATTCCCAATGGGAGGCAGCACCCCTCAAGCCGGCGGAGCTCCTAGGCTGCCGGTTGGCTGGTGTCTAACGTAAGGGTAAGGGGCGCAAGTTCCTCGCGGAAGCAGCGCTTAGATGGCTATATTAGAGTTGCGTGGGTTGAAGGTACTGCCGCCGCCAGATCTGGATGACGGCGAGTCTTTGTGGATTGGCCCGGGGGCGGCGCAACCACGGCAGTGCGGTGGGGTGGGGAGCGGGGTTTTGGTCGGGGCCACGGACGGTGGAGGCAGGTTGCTCTGCCGGTTGTCGTTGGCTCTTCGGGGAAGATTTCGAACAGTGTCAGCCGGGAGGCACAAGACGGCCATCAAGCCATCCGGCGTAGATCGGATAGTACCAAAACAAAATAAAATCGTGTGACCCCAATTTAGTCTCCAGTCAACAGACGTGTGACCACTCTCGTACCTTGTTGTTGATCTCTTAGGGTATTTCTTCAGATTAGAGAGATGTGTCGTTCTTAACATTATGTGTTTTCTGCATCTTCAGCCACACCGTCTTCCGACTCACCGCAGCTGCTCCAACAAGGGAAGCATGCACCAGAAGGGAGCTATAGTCCCCACTCAACAGTTCCCTGCATCGAATGCGCATGCCCGACATGGACAGCCACAACAACTGCAGGGCCATCGACAAGTCAGCACATGATGCTCACTCCTATGGATGGCGACCAGATAGGTTGTACCCTCATCTTACTTGTGTGCAACATTTATGGCTTTGTTATTCATCTAAGCATTGAAAATAGATTATCACATTTCACTGTATATTCATGCTGATCTCTTACGGGTCTTGTTCAGGAGTTAACGTTGTTCCATAGTTCAGCTAAGAGACTTGTTCTTTAGGTAACGTTGTTCCATAGTTACCATCCATCAGCCAATGCTATCCCACAGGCTGGTGATTATAGTATTATACCACTTCTAGTATAACCTATGTTGTTCCTTAATACTTTTGTGTGCCATCTAGTTAATCTCGAGTACAAACGATACATATTCTGTAGCTTTCATCTGTGTTCTCCCTTTAGTTTTTGAGACCTGTTGCTGCTAGTTAACCCCAGTCCTACTATTTATGTCGTCTGCTACAAGCACTCATTACATAAATCTAACTACTAGTTGTCTTCCATGCATGTCAGATATAATTGCACACACTGATTTATCCACAAGAACCTCACGGAGCAATGTAACGGCCAACAAACTTGACGTCAATGATACCCAATATGATGGAACATGTAAAGGCAGTTCTTCACAAGACTTGCAGAAAGATGATGAATCCTATTCACCCCATAAGGTCCTTGCTCTAACTTGGCCCTTGATATGGGTACAACATGCATATAATGTCCTGGAGTGCATCTACTCTGTTGCAATGCCTTGTGCTTCGCCTGCTGATCATGCATGTAAATATGGCATGCTTTCCTGTTTTTCAGTACCTATTCCATTAATGATAACATGTTTTCAAATTCAAGTACTGTCATTCTACTCTATCGCAATGCCATCTGCTTAGTTTGGACATCATGCTTCTCAATATCTTATGCATTGTTATTCATCAGTATGTACTTCATCTGTCTACCATACCATGTTCTTTTTTACATTGAAGTGTTGTTCTAGTGGTCTCTTGCAATGCCATCTTAGTTTCCCAATCATACACGCATATGTTGCCTTAGTGTTTTTCTGTAATGTATTCCGCTAGCATACAGTTTTACATTCAAGTAGTGTTTTTTACACTGTTGTCCTGTCGTATCCCTAGCTCTTACATCATACTCCCTCCGTCCGGATTACATGTCGCAGAAATGGATAAAACTGGATGTATCTAGAACTGAAATACGCCTAGACCCATCCATTTATTTCCGGATGGAGGGAATACATGTCAATATGTCATGCCTTTCTATTCTTCAGTACCTATTCCATCTCTGTTGTAGCATGTTTTATAATTGAAGCACCATTCTTCTATATAAGGCATGCAAGGGGAAGACGGCTATGTTAGAATCTGAAGGGTTACAAACCAGGTCTTTGCAAAAGATCCAAACGCCAGGAGATAATAAACCAACTCCAGTTTTCATAGATACTGCTCCAGCACAGAGAAACCCAACTCCCACTGATAATAAGCAGATTCCAGTGGCCAAAGAACTAGTCCGCTCCAGTCCAGCAAAAATATGTCAACTCCATTCTAAGAAGCGTGTGCGTATCCTCGCATCATGAAATTTTATAGCATTCTGATCATATTTTCTACATGTTTCTTACCCATCTCTCTTTTAGAAAATAAGCTTAAATGATAGAAGACTTCCTGCACTGGGATCGTATTCGAGGAAACTATCTTGCGGGAATTCTCTGTGCTCCAATGCTGATGTAAGTACCTGTTGTATATCACTATATTTTTACATCAGCATGTATTTTGTTAATCGGCATGAATCCAACCTTTATCTGATCTAAATTCAGTTGTAGCAAAATGTTAAAGGCGACAATGTTGATTTTTGTAAGGAAAACTGCCTGGTAGTTTTGCATACTGAGCTGCATGAGTGTACTATCTCATATCATGCACATTACTGAATTGTAGTGCTGCTCTGGTTGCCCATTCATTCATTGTGTCAATGTTGCTTTCGTATTACCTTACCTGGCTGATGATAGATGTGCCATATTGTGTTAATTTGGTGTAGGCTGGTGTGGTCTGGTTGCCCAAACGTTCGTTGTGTCAATGTTGCTTTCCTATTATCTGACCTGGCCAATGATAGCAATGCTAGTGTGTTAATTTGGTGCAGGCTGCTGAAGATAAGAAGACAAACTCTGAAAACAGCAAGGCAACCCCATTGTTTCTTTCCAATAAATCTAGGCCAGGTAATATGGCAATAACTCATGATTAATCTGTTCGGTTCCCCTCCTAATTTATGTTATGATGCAGTGGTCGAGACACTCTCCACTATCAATAATACAAGCCTGCCAAAACCGCCATCTGAATCTGTTCAGTTTCCTCTGTCTTGAATGCAACGGAAAAAATGTATGTTTGTGAACCAATTAATGGCTGAAGCAATGATGGAAATGGTGGAGGAATCAGAGGTGCACATTCATGCGCAACAACAACTGATCAATGTTTATAGAGACAGTGTAGCAAAGCAGCAAGAACTTGCCCACATGCTTATGGGCGTCATCCGCGCTGAGGATGCAGATTGTGACATTGTAGATCGTTAGGTTCTGTTCATTTATTTGCACTGGCATCAATCATTGATTGCCCAGTGGATGCAATTTCCTATAATATATGCTGGATGTGCAACGTTTTTCCCTGTATGCCGTACCTTTGCTTAATCGGTTTTGGTCCTGTGCATAATTACTCGTCGTAATGGGCTCAAATTATCTAAGTGGGCCTAAAGACATGTACGAACTTTAGTGGGCCCATTAAGTTAATGGGCCGTTACCAGGCCGAAAGTTAATGGTCGGCCCTCTTACCTCCCGGGTCGTTAACAGGCCGACATCGAAGCGGGCAACAGGTGGGCCCATTTGATTTCACGGGCCGTTAACAGGCCGTTACTAAGGTCGGGCTACATATGGCCCAACTATACTGTCGGTCTTTAGCAGGCCGAAAGAGACAGCGGGCTCGTACTAGACCATGAAGAGCATGGGCCGCTAAGAGGCCGAAAGTCAGGTCGTACTGTAAATGGCCCAACTCTGTTGTGGGCCTTTAACAGGTCGAAAGAGAAACCGGGCTGGTATTGGACCATGAAGAGCATGGGCCGTTAAAAGGCCAAAACTCATGTCCGACTACAAATGGCCCAAATCATTTATGGGCCATCAAAATTGGCCCAACACTTAAATGGGTCACTAAAAGGCCAAAACTCAGGTCCGACTACAAATGGCCTAACTCATTTATGGGCCGTCAACAGGCTGAAAGACACACCGGGCCGGAAATTGGCCCAACACTTAAATGGGTCGCTAAAAGACCGAAAGATGTACATCCTAAAAATAGGCACATCCCTTGAATGGGCCGTTAATAGGCCGAAATCACATCGGGCCGATATCGAGCCCAAATATATAGCGGGCTGTTAACGGGCTCGAACTGACGATGGGCTGCAATGGTGTCAAATCTTTAATGGGCCGTTGACGGGCCGAATTGGCACATCTCGTATGGGCCGTGGGCTTAAATGGACCTGACACAAGTAGGCCTTATATGGGCCGGCCTGCCAATTTTTACAGGGCCGGCCTTTTTCACCGGAATGGGCCAATATTGGGCCGTGCCACGTGTTGACCTATCATAGGCGCCTCCTGTCCGATGAATGGATGACATCTGTCCCAACGGTTAGCCAACACGTGTTTCCTCCGGCCAATGAGAATTTTACACGTGGAAAATCCTCATTGGTCCGGGCTGTTAGCGGGTTATCAGATCCAAAACCGGACCCGATAGCTTAACGGCGTTCCGTTACGGTGGATGCCACGTGTCAGTCACCCTTGATGAAAGCACTTCCATGACGCGCAATTTATCGTCATGGAAGTGGACACTTCCGTGATGATAATTTTGGTAATGTCATGGAACACTTCTACGACAGTACAGGTATGACTATCTTGATCCTGTCATAAAATTGTCATGGATGTACATGCATGACAGAAAACGTGACCTACTGTGACAAACACGTATCATCACGGAAGTGTGTTTTTTTGTAGTGTACGTCTCCAACGTATCTATAATTTTTGATTGTTCCATGATGTTATATTATCAATCTTGGATGTTTTATAATCATTTTAAAGTCATTTTATATCATTTTTTGGTACTAACCTATTGACATAGTGCCAAGTGCCAGTTGTTGTTTTTTCCATGTTTTTTACATCGCAGAAAATCAATATCAGACGGAGTCGAAATGCCACGAAACTCCAAGGAGAATTTTTATGGCCAGAAGGAACACAACGGGCCCTGGCTGCGCCTGGGGGGTGCCCCGAGGGAGGCACAACCCACCAAGGCGTGCCAGGAGGCCCAGGCGTGCCCTGGTGGGTTTTGCCCACCTTGGGTACCCCCCGGACCGCCTCTTTGCTCTATAAATAATCCAATATTCCAGAAACCCTAACGGAGTCGACGAAATATTCATCCAGCCGCCGCAGAGTCCAGAATCACCAGATCCAATCTAGACACCATCTCGGATGGGGTTCACCACCTCCATTGGTGCCTCTCCGATGATGCGTGAGTAGTTCTTTGTAGACCTTCGGGTCCGTAGTTAGTAGCTAGATGGCTTCCTCTCTCTCGCTGAATTCTCAATAAAAATTGTCTCTTGGAGATCCATATGATGTAACTCTTTTGCGGTGTGTTTCTTGGGATCGATGAACTTTGAGTTTATGATCAGATCTATATTTTTTATATCCATGAAAGTATTTGAGTTTCATTGATCTCTTTTATGCATGGTCTCTTATAGCCTCGTATTTCTTCTCCGATATTTGGGTTTTGTTTGGCCAACTTGATCTATTTATCTTGCAATGGGAAGAGGTGCTTTGTAGTGGGTTCGATCTTACGGTGCTTGATCCCAGTGACAGAAAGGGAAACGACACGTATGTATCGTTGTTACTAAGGACAAAACGATGGGTCTATCTCTAAATAGATAGATCTTGTCTACATCATGTCATCGTTCTTATTGCATTACTCCGTTTTTCCATGAACTTAATGCACTAGATGCATGCTGGATAGCAGTCGATGTGTGGAGTAATAGTAGTAGATGCAGGCAGGAGTCGGTCTACTGATCTTGGACGTGATGCCTATGTAATGATCATTGCCTGGATATCATCATAATTATTTGAATTCTGTCAATTGCCCAACAGTAATTTGTTTACCCACCGTTTGCTATTTTTCTCGAGAGAAGCCACTAGTGAAACCTATGGCCCTCGGGTCTTCTTTCTCATATATTTGCCTTTGCGATCTACTTTTTCATTGCATTTATTTTCAGATCTACTAAACCAAAAATACAAAAATACCTCACTGCATTTTATTTCTATTTATTTTATTTGGCATTCGATCTATCAATCTATTAAATTTTCTCCCGTCCACGCACCGTTTCTGGCGCCGTTACCTGAAAGGGATTGACAACCCCTTTAACACGTCGGGTTGTGAGTTGTTGTTATTTGTGTGCAGGGGCTGTTTACGTTGTGTTGCTTGGTTCTCCTACTGGTTCGATAACCTTGGTTTCATATCTGATGGAAATACCTACCGCCGCCGTGCTGCATCATCCCTTCCTCTTTGGGGAAATACCGACGTAGCTTCAAGTGACGTCACCGTCTTGTAGTGAACAGATGTCTTCTTCATTGTGCAGACAAAGATCTTGTTGTTTTTTGTCGCTAATTTCTTTATCCTAACAATCTTTCTGAGTTTCTTGACTTGATTGATATTCATGGACGACTCATGTCCCCATATGCAAAAAGGGTCGAACAGTGGGTCAAAACCTCTGACAGCAGGACCTACATGTGCAAGACCAAATTGTTAAAAACCTAAATATTAGAATGGTTCCTGCAATTGCACAATAATGTGCTTTTAGACAACGGACCATGCACGTTCTGATAACTAAACACCACAACAAATGAACCAAACGTTAACTGAGCACCACATTGCACAATATAACATATTCCTAATAGAAGATCAGACAGTTAACCAAACCAAGCATGCTTAACAACTTGGAAATATAGCAATTGTATTTGTTTCTCATGTATTTAGTACAACCAAATTTGATTTATTTCTCACATGGCATACAATAACAGAATGCGGCCACAACAATTGAACATCGCATTGCAGAATTGAACCATGCAGTTAACTAAACACCACAACAAATGAACCAAACATTAACTGAGCACCACATTGCACAATATAACATATTCCTAATAGAAGATCAGACAGTTAACCAAACCAAGCATGCTTAACAACTTGGAAATATAGCAATTGTATTTGTTTCTCATGTATTTAGTACAACCACATTCGATTTATTTCTCACATGGTATACAATAACAGAATGCACCCACAACAATTGAACATCGCATTGCAGAATTGAACCAAACAGTTAAATAAACACCACAACAAATGAACCAAACGTTAACTGAGCACCACATTGCACAATATAACATACTCCTAATAGAAGATCGGACAGTTAACCAAACCAAGCATGCTTGACAACTTGGAAAATTGCACCCTGAAGAATTGCACATCACATTTGCAGAATTGAACTAAACAGTTAACTGAACACCACATTGCACGACATATAGAACATATACTCTAGAGCAGAAGATTGCATGGTAAAAGTAGATAGCACAATTCACTAGAATTTGTTAAGGAAAGGAAGTAGCTAGCAAACTGAACATGGGTCCTTATAGTGAGCTAATAAGACAAGCTACTCCTCATTGTCGGAGATATCGATGACGATTGGCTCCTTGGACATGGAAGAGGGCGAGGCCTCCACTTCGTGGGTGCCCTCGTCATAGTGGTGAGTTGCCTGAGCCACTCCGGGCACCAACCTGCTGGCTCTCGAGATGAGGTAAGCACGTGCACGCTGAGAAAACACCTCGTAGTCTTCGTCGAAGGCATCGATGGTGGCCTCGAGAAAACGCCATGAACTGTCGTTTAAAGTAGCCAACCGCATCACGGCGTCGGCGCGCGAGGCATCGATGGTGGACGGCGAGGTGCTCCTCCAAGATCTGGGGGTCGGCACGAATGGTAGCCATCGTGACCTCATCCGCGCGTGCGGCCGTGATTTGCTTCTCCGCTGCCAAATGTTCCTTGAGATCCTGGCTATACTCCGTGCACCATGGCTTAGGGCGGCGCTTATTTGGTGGAGGGGTCGGTGATTTGGGTGGAAGGTGTCGCGCTCGCACCGGTGGTTGGGGCATGTGGGATGTGGAAGGAGGAAGAGGATGGGGGTCGGGTGTGGATTACCTGCCTGGATAGGCGAGGCCGAGCAGCATGAAGGAGGGTCGCCGGCGAGGAGGCGGCGCTGCAAGCAAGGAGTGAAGGTTTCAACTTGGAAAGGAAGGCGGAAACAGGGGAAATGTGGCTTTTGGTAAGGGGGAGGGGGCGGTGAGGTAGATATTTCCGCGGAAGCCGAAAATTTGGAATCGCTTCAGCGAAAAACTGGCGCGCAAAGTGTCATCAGACACGGTCCCTTATTCAGAACTCTGGACGATATGTGAACATCACAAACGATTCAGATAGCTTAACCCGTGTGTGACGAGTTTGAACGTCAAAAAATTTCGTTCGAATTTCCCTGGTTACAGTGGTCATCCACGCCATTGCATAATTTGGGTACACAAAGGAGGCTACAGCACACCCACACTTCTTAATCGAGCAAGTTCAGCAATTAAACAAAGCTAGCTGACCTAAACATTACTCTAACAAATTAAAGACCGGCGCTCTTAATTAAACAAAAAAAAGAGTACTACTACAGGTGTTGCTCGTCGATCTCCGCCGCTGCCTCCATGTCCAGCTCGCGCCCAACGGTCTCCTGGGGAAGGGGCTCCATGGCATCAATCGCAGCATACTCGGCAAGCATCTCGCCATCCGCGTCCGCCATATCTTTGGAATAGGCCGCCACGAGGTGGGCGTGGACGGCCGCAATCTGGGCTTTGGCGGGCTCCGTTGTGGCAAGGTATGCCGCGCAGGAACGGACGCCTGCTCTAACTCTCTCGGTGATTGCCAACTCTTCGGCCGTGGGTTGCCCACCGCTGTCGGAGAAGCTTCATTCGATTTGTGCGGTGACTGCCACGAGCTGGGTGTGGACAGCCTCGACATGGTCGTGGGCGGCCTCCATCAAGGCTAAGGCCGCCGCTGCGGAATGGACAGCTGTTGTGCCGCTCTCGCCAGTTGCTATCCCCGAGGCAGATGCTGCTGCCGCCGCCTGAGAAGCAACAGCGGCCGTTTGGGCTGCCTTGGCCGCCCGGACGCAGATTGCGGTCGCCCTCACGAAGCTTGTTAGCACGCGCCTGGCGGCTGCGGCCGCGCTCTCGCCGGAGTAGGCCGCCGAAGTTGCCCTCACGACGCGGGTCCACGTCCCCATCTTTCACCGGTGACGATTGAACAGTGAAATGATATTTTGAGGAGCGGGCTAGTATGCTTGACACTCCTACAGTGCTCCAAGATATTTTGTGTTGCATCTCTCATGGTTGGTGATAATAAACTGTGTGCGATCTACTTGATTTTTCGTCTTGATTTGAATTACGTAATGGGGTCACAGCTGCAAAGGATGGTGTTTCAATTGCTATAACTTTTTGTTGGGAATCGTAGCATAATTTTAAAATTTTCCTACGCTCACCAAGATCCATCTATGGAGTATACTAGCAACGAGGGGAAAGGAGTGCATCTACATACCCTTGTAGATCGCGAGCGGAAGCGTTCCAATGAACGTGGATGACGGAGTCGTACTCGCCATGATCCAAATCACCGATGACCGAGTGCCGAATGGACGGCACCTCCGCGTTCAACACACGTATGGTGCAGCGACGTCTCCTCCTTCTTGATCCAGCAAGGGGGAAGGAGAGGTTGATGGAGATCCAGCAGCACGACGACGTGGTGGTGGATGTAGCGGGATCTCGGCAGGGCTTCGCTGAGCGTCTGCAAGAGGGAGAGGTGTAGCAGGGGAGGAGGGAGGCGCCCAAGGCTGTAATGTTGCTGCCCTCCCTCCCCCCTTTATATAGGCCCCCTGGGAGGGGGGGCGCCGGCCAAGATCCATCTGATGGGGGGGCGGCGTCCAAGGGGGGTAACTTACCCCCCAAGTCAAGTGGGGCGCCCCCCCACCCTAGGGTTTCCAACCCTAGGCGCAGGGGGAAGGCCCATGGGGGACGCCCCAGCCCACTATGGGCTGGTTCCCTTCCCACTTCAGCCCATGGGGCCCTCCGGGACAGGTGGCCCCACCCGGTGGACCCCCGGGACCCTTCCGGTGGTCCCGGTACAATACCGATAACCCCCAAACTTTCCCGGTGGCCGAAACTGGACTTCCTATATATAATTCTTCACCTCCGGACCATTCCTGAACTCCTCGTGACGTCCGGGATCTCATCCGGGACTCCGAACAACTTTCGGGTTTCCGCATACTCATATCTCTACAACCCTAGCGTCACCGAACCTTAAGTGTGTAGACCCTACGGGTTCGGGAGACATGCAGACATGACCGAGACGCCTCTCTGGTCAATAACCAACAGCGGGATCTGGATACCCATGTTGGCTCCCACATGTTCCACGATGATCTCATCGGATGAACCACGATGTCGAGGATTCAATCAATCCCGTATACAATTCCCTTTGTCAATCGGTATGTTACTTGCCCGAGATTCGATCGTCGGTATCCCAATACCTTGTTCAATCTCGTTACCGGCAAGTCTCTTTACTCGTACCGCAATGCATGATCCCATGACTAACGCCTTAGTCACATTGAGCTCATTATGATGATGCATTACCGAGTGGGCCCAAAGATACCTCTCCGTCATACGGAGTGACAAATCCCAGTCTCGATCCGTGCCAACCCAACAGACACCTTCGGAGATACCCGTAGTATACCTTTATAGTCACCCAGTTACGTTGTGACGTTTGGCACACCCAAAGTACTCCTACGGTATCCGGGAGTTGCACGATCTCATGGTCTAAGGAAAAGATACTTGACATTGGAAAAGCTCTAGCAAACGAAACTACACGATCTTTTATGCTATGCTTAGGATTGGGTCTTGTCCATCACATCATTCTCCTAATGATGTGATCCCGTTATCAATGACATCCAATGTCCATAGTCAGGAAACCATGACTATCTGTTGATCAACGAGCTAGTCAACTAGAGGCTTACTAGGGACACGTTGTGGTCTATGTATTCACACATGTATTACGATTTCCGGATAACACAATTATAGCATGAACAATAGACAATTATCATGAACAAAGAAATATAATAATAACCATTTATTATTGCCTCTAGGGCATATTTCCAACAGTCTCCCACTTGCACTAGAGTCAATAATCTAGTTACATTGTGATGAATCGAACACCCATTGTGTCCTGGTGTTGATCATGTTTTGCCCTAGGGAGAGGTTTAGTCAATGGATCTGCTACATTCAGGTCCGTATGTACTTTACAAATATCTATGTCTCCATTTTGAACACTTTCACGAATGGAGTTGAAGCGACGCTTGATATGCCTGGTCTTCCTGTGAAACCTGGGCTCCTTCGCAAGGGCAATAGCTCCAGTGTTGTCACAGAAGAGAGTCATCGGGCCCGACGCATTGGGAATCACACCTAGGTCGGTAATGAACTCCTTCATCCAGACTGCTTCCTGTGCTGCCTCCGAGGCTGCCATGTACTCCGCTTCACATGTAGATCCCGCCACGACGCTTTGCTTGCACTGCACCAGCTTACTGCTCCTCCTTTCAAAATATACACGTATCCGGTTTGTGACTTCGAGTCATCCAGATCTGTGTCGAAGCTAGCGTCGACGTAACCCTTTACGACGAGCTCTTTGTCACCTCCATAAACGAGAAACATATCCTTAGTCTTCTTCAGGTACTTTAGGATATTCTTGACCGCTGTCCAGTGTTCCATGCCGGGGTTACTTTGGTACCTTCCTACCAAACTTACGGCAAGGTTTACATCAGGCCTGGTACATAGCATGGCATACATAATAGACCCTATGGCCGAGGCATAGGGGATGACACTCATATTTTCTATATCTTCTGCCATGGTCGGGCTTTGAGCCGTGCTCAACTGCACACCTTGCAATACAGGCAAGAACCCCTTCTTGGACTGATCCATATTGAACTTCTTCAATATCTTGTCAAGGTATGTACTCTGTGAAAGACCAATGAGGCGTCTCGATCTATCTCTATAGATCTTGATGCCTAATATATAAGCAGCTTCTCCAAGGTCCTTCATTGAAAAACACTTATTCAAATAGGCCTTTATACTTTCCAAGAATTCTATATCATTTCCCATCAATAATATGGCATCCACATATAATATGAGAAATGCTACAGAGCTCCCACTCACTTTCTTGTAAACACAGGCTTCTCCATAAGTCTGTGTAAACCCAAACACTTTGATCATCTCATCAAAGCGAATGTTCCAACTCCGAGATGCTTGCACCAGCCCATAGATTGAGCGCTGGAGCTTGCATACCTTGTTAGCATTCTTAGGATCGACAAAACCTTCCGGCTGCATCATATACAACTCTTCCTTAAGGAAGCCGTTAAGGAATGCCGTTTTGACATCCATCTGCCATATCTCATAATCATAGTATGCGGCAATTGCTAACATGATTCGGACGGACTTCAGCTTCGCTACGGGTGAGAAAGTCTCATCGTAGTCAACCCCTTGAACTTGTCGATAACCCTTAGCGACAAGTCGAGCCTTATAGATGGTCACATTACCATCCGCGTCTGTCTTCTTCTTAAAGATCCATTTATTTTCTATGGCTCGCCGATCATCGGGCAAGTCAGTCAAAGTCCATACTTCATTTTCATACACGGATCCTATCTCGGATTTCATGGCTTCTAGCCATTTGTCGGAATCCGGGCCCGCCATCGCTTCTTCATAGTTCAAAGGTTCACCGTTGTCTAACAACATGATTTCCAGGACAGGGTTGCCGTACCACTCTGGTGCGGAACGTGTCCTTGTGGACCTACGAAGTTCAGTAGTAACTTGATCCGAAGCTTCATGATCATCATTAACTTCCTCCCCAGTCGGTGTAGGCACCCCAGGAACATCTTCCCGCGCTGCGCTACTTTCCGGCATGGAAGGGGTGACTATCACCTCATCAAGTTCCACTTTCCTCCCACTCAATTCTTTCGAGAGAAACTCCTTCTCCAGAAGGACCCGTTCTTGGCAACGAAGATCTTGCCTTCGGATCTGAGGTAGAAGGTATACCCAATAGTTTCCTTAGGGTATCCTATGAAGACGCATTTCTCCGACTTGGGTTCGAGCTTTTCAGGTTGAAGTTTCTTGACATAAGCATCGCATCCCCAAACTTTTAGAAACGACAGCTTAGGTTTCTTCCCAAACCATAATTCATACGGTGTCGTCTCAACGGATTTCGACGGAGCCCTATTTAAAGTGAATGCGGCAGTCTCTAAAGCATAGCCCCAAAATGAGAGCGGTAAATCGGTAAGAGACATCATAGATCGCACCATATCCAATAGAGTGCGATTACGACATTCGGACACACCGTTTCTCTGAGGTGTTCCAGGCGGCGTGAGTTGTGAAACTATTCCACATTTCCTTAAGTGTGTACCAAACTCGTGACATAAATATTCTCCACCACGATCTGATCGTAAGAATTTTATTTTCCTGTCACGTTGATTCTCAACCTCACTCTGAAATTCCTTGAATTTTTCAAAGGTTTCAGACTTGTGTTTCATTAGGTAGACATACCCATATCTACTTAAGTCATCAGTGAGAGTGAGAACATAACGATATCCTCCGCGAGCCTCAACACTCATTGGACCGCACACATCGGTATGTATGATTTCCAATAAGTTGGTTGCTCGCTCCATTGTTCCGGAGAACGGAGTCTTGGTCATCTTACCCATGAGGCATGGTTCGCACGTGTCAAATGATTCGTAATCAAGAGACTCTAAAAGTCCATCTGCATGGAGCTTCTTCATGCGCTTGACACCAATGTGACCAAGGCGGCAGTGCCACAAGTATGTGGGACTATCGTTATCAACTTTATTTCTTTTGGTATTCACACTATGAATATGTGTAACATCACGTCCGAGATTCATCAAGAATAAACCATTGACCAGCGGGGCATGACCATAAAACATATCTCTCAAATAAATAGAACAACCATTATTCTCAGATTTAAATGAGTAGCCATCTCGAATTAAACGAGATCCAGATACAATGTTCATGCTCAAAGCTGGCACTAAATAACAATTATTGAGGTTTAAAACTAATCCCGTAGGTAGATGCAGAGGTAGCGTGCCGACGGCGATCACATCGACCTTGGAACCATTCCCGACGCGCATCGTCACCTCGTCCTTCGCCAGTCTCCGTTTATTCCGTAGTTCCTGTTTTGAGTTACAAATATGAGCAACCGCACCGGTATCAAATACCCAGGAGCTAATACGAGTACTGGTAAGGTACACATCAATTACATGTATATCACATATACCTTTGGTGTTGCCGGCCTTCTTGTCCGCTAAGTATTTGGGGCAGTTCCGCTTCCAGTGACCACTTCCCTTGCAATAAAAGCACTCAGTTTCAGGCTTGGGTCTATTCTTTGACTTCTTCCCAGTAACTTGCTTACCGGGCGCGGCAACTCCCTTGCCGTCCTTCTTGAAGTTCTTCTTACCCTTGCCCTTCTTGAACTTAGTGGTTTTATTCACCATCAACACTTGATGTTCCTTTTTGATCTCCACCTCCGCTGATTTCAGCATTGAATATACCCCAGGAATGGTCTTTTCCATCCCTTGCATATTGAAGTTCATCACAAAGCTCTTGTAGCTTGGTGGAAGCGACTGAAGGATTCTGTCAATGACCGCGTCATCCGGGAGATTAACTCCCAGCTGAGACAAGCGGTTGTGCAACCCAGACATTCTGAGTATGTGCTCACTAACAGAACTATTCTCCTCCATTTTACAGCTGAAGAACTTGTCGGAGACTTCATATCTCTCGATCCGGGCATGAGCTTGGAAAACCAATTTCAGCTCCTCGAACATCTCATATGCTCCATGTTTCTCAAAATGCTTTTGGAGACCCGGTTCTAGGCTGTAAAGCATGCCGCACTGAACAAGGGAGTAATCATCAGCACGCTGCTGCCAAGCGTTCATAACGTCTTGGTTTTGTGGGATTGGTGCTTCACCTAGCGGTGCTTCTAGGACATAATCTTTCTTGGCTACTATGAGGATGATCCTCAGGTTCCAGACCCAGTCCGTATAGTTGCTGCCATCATCTTTCAGCTTGGTTTTCTCTAGGAACGCGTTGAAATTGAGGACAACGTGGGCCATTTGATCTACAAGACATAGTGTAAAGATTTTAGACTAAGTTCATGATAATTAAGTTCATCTAATCAAATTACTCAATGAACTCCCACTCAGATAGACATCCCTCTAGTCATCTAAGTGAAACATGATCCGAGTTAACTAGGCCGTGTCCGATCATCACGTGAGACGGACTAGTCAAGATCGGTGAACATCTCCATGTTGATCGTATCTTCTATACGACTCATGCTCGACCTTTCGGTCCTCCGTGTTCCGAGGCCATGTCTGTACATGCTAGGCTCGTCAAGTCAACCTAAGTGTATTGCGTGTGTTCCAAGGCCATGTCTGTACATGCTAGGCTCGTCAACACCCGTTGTATGCGAACGTTAGAATCTATCACACCCGATCATCACGTGGTGCTTCGAAACAACGAACCTTCGCAATGGTGCACAGTTAGGGGGAACACTTTCTTGAAATTATCATAAGGGATCATCTTACTTACTACCGTCGTTCTAAGCAAATAAGATGCAAAAACATGATAAACATCACATGCAATCAAATAGTGACATGATATGGCCAATATCATTATGCTCCTTTGATCTCCATCTTCGGGGCACCATGATCATCTTCGTCACCGGCATGACACGATGATCTCCATCATCATGATCTCCATCATTGTGTCTTCATGAAGTCATCACGCCAACGATTACTTCTACTTCTATGGCTAACGCGTTTAGCAACAAAGTAAAGTAATTTACATGGCGTTATTCAATGACACGCAGGTCATACAAAATAATAAAGACAACTCCTATGGCTCCTGCCGGTTGTCATACTCATCGACATGCAAGTCGTGATTCCTATTACAAGAATATGATCAATCTCATACATCACATATATCATTCATCACATCTTCTGGCCATATCACATCACATAGCACTTGCTGCAAAAACAAGTTAGACGTCCTCTAATTGTTGTTGCAAATTTGTACGTGGTTTGTAGGTTTCTAGCAAGAACGTTTCTTACCTACGTAAGACCACAACGCGATTTGCCAATTTCTATTTACCCTTCATAAGGACCCTTTTCATCGAATCCGTTCCGACTAAAGTAGGAGAGACAGACACCCGCTAGCCACCTTATGCAACTAGTGCATGTCAGTCGGTGGAACCTGTCTCACGTAAGCGTACGTGTAAGGTCGGTCTGGGCCGCTTCATCCTACAATGCCGCCGAAACAAGAAACGACTAGTAGCGGCAAGAAGAATTGGTAACATCAACGCCCACAACTGCTTTGTGTTCTACTCGTGCATAGTAACTACGCATAGGCCTGGCTCATGATGCCACTGTTGGGAATCGTAGCATAATTTTAAAATTTTCCTACGCTCACCAAGATCCATCTATGGAGTATACTAGCAACGAGGGGAAAGGAGTGCATCTACATACCCTTGTAGATCGCGAGCGGAAGCGTTCCAATGAACGTGGATGAAGGAGTCGTATTCGCCGTGATCCAAATCACCGATGACCGAGTGCCGAACGGACGGCACCTCCGCGTTCAACACACGTACGGTGCAGCGGCGTCTCCTCCTTCTTGATCCAGCAAGGGGAAATAGAGGTTGATGGAGATCCAGCAGCACGACGGCGTGGTGGTGGATGTAGCGGGATCTCGGCAGGGCTTCGCCGAGCGTCTGCGAGAGGGAGAGGTGTAGCAGGGGAGGAGGGAGGCGCCCAAGGATGTAATGTTGCTGCCCTCCCTCCCCCCCTTTATATAGGCCCCCTGGGAGGGGGGGCGCCGGCCAAGATCCATCTGATGGGGGGGCGGCGGCCAAGGGAGGTAACTTACCCCCCAAGTCAAGTGAGGCGCCCCCCCACCCTAGGGTTTCCAACCCAAGGCGCAGGGGGAAGGCCCATGGGGGGCGCCCCAGCCCACTATGGGCTGGTTCCCTACCCACTTCAGCCCATGGGGCCCTCCGGGACGGTGGCCCCACCCGATGGACCCCCGGGACCCTTCCGGTGGTCCCGGTACAATACCGATAACCCCCGAAACTTTCCCGGTGGCCGAAACTGGACTTCCTATATATAATTCTTCACCTACGGACCATTCCGGAACTCCTCGTGACGTCCGGGATCTCATCCGGGACTCCGAACAACTTTCGGGTTTCCGCATACTCATATCTCTACAACCCTAGCGTCACCGAACCTTAAGTGTGTAGACCCTACGGGTTCGGGAGACATGCAGACATGACCGAGACGCCTCTCCGGTCAATAACCAACAGCGGGATCTGGATACCCATGTTGGCTCCCACATGTTCCACGATGATCTCATCGGATGAACCACGATGTCGAGGATTCAATCCATCCCGTATACAATTCCCTTTGTCAATCGGTATGTTACTTGCCCGAGATTCGATCGTCGGTATCCCAATACCTTGTTCAATCTCGTTACCGGCAAGTCTCTTTACTCGTACCGCAATGCATGATCCCGTGACTAACGCCTTAGTCACATTGAGCTCATTATGATGATGCATTACCGAGTGGGCCCAGAGATACCTCTCCGTCATACGGAGTGACAAATCCCAGTCTCGATCCGTGCCAACCCAACAGACACCTTCGGAGATACCCGTAGTATACCTTTATAGTCACCCAGTTACGTTGTGACGTTTGGCACACCCAAAGTACTCCTACGGTATCCGGGAGTTGCACGATCTCATGGTCTAAGGAAAAGATACTTGACATTGGAAAAGCTCTAGCAAACGAAACTACACGATCTTTTATGCTATGCTTAGGATTGGGTCTTGTCCATCACATCATTCTCCTAATGATGTGATCCCGTTATCAATGACATCCAATGTCCATAGTCAGGAAACCATGACTATCTGTTGATCAACGAGCTAGTCAACTAGAGGCTTACTAGGGACACGTTGTGGTCTATGTATTCACACATGTATTATGATTTCCGGATAACACAATTATAGCATGAACAATAGACAATTATCATGAACAAAGAAATATAATAATAACCATTTATTATTGCCTCTAGGGCATATTTCCAACACTTTTATCTGTAGTGAACATGGAACTATAGGTGTGTCGTCAAAAAAATTGGAATTATTCAGGGTTCGTTTGGACGTTTTTATAAATTAACTTGGTTTTCTAGGCATTTCATGTGCATAATTCAAATTTGAACTACATGCACATGCTCAAGTGCATATAAACTGGTTGAAAAATCAAATATGTGTCGTTGGTTGCATGCTTAGGTCCCATGCAAGAAATGGGAATGAACGTCAAACACCCTGCCACCGTCACTCGGCCGCAAACATTGAGATACTTGGTTTTTAAATTCTAGTAAATCCAAAACTCGTCTGAAATTCATGAAACTTGGCATGCTATCATGGAGCGGCATGAACATGCCGTGATAAAATTTTTGTCCCATTTGGGGCAGGTTTGGGGATATGCTTCTCACAAACCAGAGCTTCTCACAACAAGCCTAATGGTTTCGGTAGGGAACGTCCCACCTTTGGGGACGAAACGATATCCATTGCCTCTTATTGCTTTCAAAAAATTCTCGTGTCAACATAGAACAACAGGAGTGTTGTGTCAATTTTTGGGATTTTTCGGGGTTCGTTTGTACATTTTGATGCATTAATTGAGTTTTCAATGCATTTATGTGCATAATTCAAATTTGAACTACATGCACATGCTCTAATGCATATAAATTGGTTGAAAATTCAAATATGTGTCCTTGGTTGCATGCTTAGGTCCCATGCAAGAAATGTGAATGAATGTCAAACACCCTGCCGTGGTCAGTTGGCCGCAAACATTCAGATACCTGGTTTCTAAATTCTAGTAAATCCAAAGCTCGTCTGAAATTCATGAAACTTGGCATGCTATCATGGAGCGACATCAACATGTCGTGGTAAGTTTTTTGTCCCATTTGGGGTAGGTTTGGAGATATGCTTCTCACAAACCAGATCTTCTCACAACAAGCCTGATGGTTTCGGTAGGGAACGTCCCACCTTTGGGGACGAAACAATATCCATTGCCTCTTATTGCTTTGAAAAAAATTCTCGTGTCAACATAGAACAACAGGAGTGTTGTGTCAATTTTGGGATTTTTCGGGGTTCGTTTGGACATTTTGATGCATTAATTGAGTTTTTCAATGCATTTATGTGCATAATTCAAATTTGAACTACATGCACATGCTCTAATGCATATAAATTGGTCGAAAATTCAAATCTATGCCCTTGGTTGCATGCTTAGGCCCCATGCAAGAAATGGGAATGAATGTCAAACACCCTGCCATGGTCACTCGGCCGCAAACATTGAGATACCTGGTTTTTAAATTCTAGTAAATCCAAAGGTCGTCTGAAATTCATGAAACTTGGCATGCTATCATGGAGCGGCATCAACATGTCGTGGTAAATTTTTTGTCCCATTTGGGGCAGGTATGGGGATATGCTTCTCACAACAAGCCTGATGGTTTCGGTAGGGAACATCCGACCTTTGGGGACGAAACGATATCCATTGCCTCTTATTGCTTTCAAAAAATTTCTCGTGTCAACATAGAACAACAGGAGTGTTGTGTCAATTTTTGGGATTTTTTGGGGTTCGTTTGGACATTTTTATGCATTGATTGAGTTTTTCAATGCATTTATGTGCTTAATTTAAATTTGAACTACATGCACATGCTCTAATGCATATAAATTGGTTGAAAATTCAAATTTGTGCCGTTGGTTGCATGCTTAGGTCCCATGCAAGAAATGGGAATGAATGTCAAACACCCTGTCGCAGTCACTCAACCACAAACATTGAGATACCTGGTTTTAAAATTCTAGTAAATCCAAAGCTCATCTGAAATTCATGAAACTTGTCATGCTATCATGGAGCGGCATCAACATGCCGTGGTAATTTTTTTGTCCCATTTGGGGCAGGGTTGGGGATATGCTTCTCACAAACCAGAGCTTCTCACAACAAGCCTGATAGTTTCGGTAGGGAACGTTCCAGCTTTGGGGACGAAACAATATCCATTGCCTCTTATTGCTTTCAAAAAAATTTCTCGTGTCAGCATAGAACAACATGAGTGTTGTATCAATTTTTGGGATTTTTCAGGGTTCGTTTGGACGTTTTTATGCATTAATTGAGTTTTCAACGCATTTATGTGCATAATCCAAATTTGAACTACATGCACATGCTCTAATGCATATAAATTGGTTGAAAAATCAAATCTGTGTCCTTGCGTTCATGATTAGGTCCCATGCAAGAAATGAGAATGAATTTCAAACACCAGGGCACCGTTGATTGCCGGCAAAATGTTGAGATACTTTGTTTTTATATTCTAGTAAATCCAAAACTCTTGTGAAATTCATGAAACTTGGCATGCTTTCATGGAATGGCACCTGACATGCTGTGGTATTTTTCGTGTCCATTTTGATAGAAGGCGCACTCGAATAACAACCAACAAAGGCATTTTGAAAAAATAGCTACCACTTTAATATCTCAAACGTTTGTATAATTCAAATCGTGTGCGTTCTGTTAACCATTCACGTGACGCCACGTGTCTTCGTTTTAATGGCTATAGGAGGTGCCGTGCGGACAGCTGCTTGACCTTGACTGAACGAGAGGCGTGCAAGCGGAGTCCGGTGCGCAGGCTGACCGAGAGGCATGCAAGCTGTCCTCCAATGCGCAGGCTCACCGGTGCGAGCTGTACGCTACGCAGGCTCACTGGGAAGCGAGCCCTTTGACTTCCATGGCCGCCCACCTTCCTCTCCATTAATGGTGCCCGAGCCGCTGTTTAATACGGGCAGCCATACTGTTCGCCTCTCATTCCCCTCCTTCCCGCAGACCTCCACCAATGCCATGGCGCAGAATGATCATCTGCCACTAGTCTTCATGTTTGGTGAAGTCGACTTCGAGCCAGAGGAGATAGAAAATAAGAAGGAATGGGGCCTCATGGACATGGCCCAGAATGAGCTGGCCGCGGCGGTTGCTGCCCCCGCTCCCGTCCCAGCTCCCATCCCCGCGCCCGCGCCAGCGACCATCCCGTAGCATTGATGGGCTGGTCGCCGAGCACTATCGCAGAGCTGGAAGCCGCGGACGTCAGTGAGGTCTCCGTCGACCCGCACGAGCTCGTGTACATGCCAGCGCCAGTGCCCGTGCCCGTGCGCACCCCTCCACCCACTGTGGCGTCGGCCCCCGTGCGTTTGGCTGCACTCGCCGCACCCGTGCCCCTGCCCGTGCGCGCCCCTCCACCCACTGCGGCGCCGGTCCCCATGCGTTTGGCTGCACCCACCGCGCCCGTGCCCGTGTGCGCACCCTCCTCGGTGGCATGGGACGCTGTCGTCGACCGCTACCTCTCAGCGGTGCCAGTTGCCGTCCTCTAGCGCCCCGCCCGTCGATCGCGCGACGACATGATGTTTGATTTACAAGTGAAGAACATTTTGTGCTGCCTTGAAGACTTCAACAACGGCGTCCCGGAGGACGACAACGACAACGACGGCGCGGCGCACCGCCTCCGCCGCCGCCGGAAATAGTTTTTTTGGGGTTTAATATTGTATCTCGAATTCTCGATCATATGAATATAAATTCGCAGTGTGACTGAATGAAAGATATGGTTTGAATGAACTTGCGTTTTTCTCTCTTAAGGTACAGACTTATCAAACGATTTTCTTTTGAAAAAAAAGTCAATGGTTTTTAAATATAAAACATTCATCGCAAACGTTTTAGTTAGAACACCCGTATGCAAACCGACAGCTTCCCCAGGAAGCCAAGGGAAAATGTGCCGAGCAGGATTTGTGCAGCTCTTGATCGCAAACGTTTTAGTTGGAACACCCGTATGCAAACCGACAGCTTCCCCAGGAAGCCAAGAGAAAATGTGCCAAGCAGGATTTTTGCAGCTCTTGATCGCAAACGTTTTAGATAGAACACCCGTATGCAAATTGAGAGCTATGGTCTTCCCCCTTTAGTCAAGGGAAAATTCGCACCGCAGGATTTGTGCATCCCTTCAACGCAAACGGTTTTTTTGGGTGAACCGTGTGCAACAACGTACAAACAATTTGGTAAGATTTGCATCTGTCATATCGGGTATGTTGCCATTTGTCAAACTGGAAAGATTGACATTTGTTGATCTAGTAACATTGCCATTTGTCAATCCTTGTAACACTGCGATTTCTGAAAATATGCAGCTAAAAATCACTAGCACTATCTAATTTTTGCAACAAAAATCACTAGCACTATCTAATTTTTATGCATTAACTGAGTTTTTAATGCATTTATGTGCATAATTCAAATTTGAACAACAGGCAGATGAGGGAGAGGGTAGCGGTTCCCGAAATGTTGAACGGCCAATGATGCATCCTCCTTCAATTAGCATCATGTGAATGCATGAGGGAATTAATGGGAGGAGGACCGGGAAAAGAGGCAGCACGATGTGAATGCAATGCAGTTTGCACTCATATAAAGGCGCCCCTCCATTCCAATGCATCTACCACATCGTACGCACCTAAGCATTTGCCTAAGCACCTACACTAATAAGCGCAAAAGTGCTCACTCCAGACCCATGGCGGCGATGCGCGTGAGCGGCCAGCGGCTATGCCAGATGGTCCTTGACGCCGGCATGCGGCATGGCACCGAGGATCGTCTCCAGATGGTGTTGGCGACCGGCTAGTGGATGGCCACCGTCGACGCCAGCTACGACTCTCAGTTGGACCAGATGATCGTTGCCACCACCAACAAGTTCACCGTCATCAAGAAGCTCGCGGACGACATCTCCGTACTCCTCTAGCCCGCGCGCCCGGGCTCCTCATTGCCTGCCACCCTAATCGGCCTCCATGGTCGGAACCTCTTTCAAGCACTAGTGGCCCTGCGACTGCCCGCCGACGCCACGAAGAATGTCCACCTGGAGGTCGCGCTTTCCGCGAGGCACCTCGCCCTGCAAGAATTCGTCAACCTACACATCCACATGTACGAGCACATCATGTACATAGGTATCTACAAGGCCAGTGAGGACACTACGACGTTGGCCTTCTTTAACCAGCTAGAAGCCTTGGATGCCTTTGCTGAGAAGCACCTTGACCTCGCCACAAGAGCCGCCGCTCCTTAGCCGTCGGTCGGTGGCCCGGCGCACTGAGTTGAGGAGGAGGAGGTCGTACGTTGATGGATGCATCTTTCTTCTTGCCTCCCATAACCACCACTGCGATCGCATCATCGTGGCCTTAATTCTTTGTGCTATTGCATTCTCGTTCCAGTCAATACAGACATGTGCGATCCCTTTGCTTAATTATATGCATCAGTGTAACTAGTACTCCATCCGTCAATTTATAAGTTGTGCTGCTAGTGTTTGGGCCGGCGCACGATCACGCACGTTCGTGTGCATGCGGTTGCGCCGGGCGCGGCGCGACGATGCAGTTACCTGCTGCAAAAAACTGCCATGCGGGGGACGTGGCATTGACCATTGGCGGCAACAGTTGGTCATCCGGGTGCCCAATAAAGGATGCAAAGAGGGATCCTACATCAGCAAGGACCAGCTTCCCTACCGATAGCTCATCTAACAGAACTCCCAAGGTAACTGTGCTGAGGCTGGAGTAGTCATCAGATGGGTGACCGGATGGGAAGTGGCCTCGATGTTAAATTAACTGATGTGATGGGTCACTGTAAAGGTTTTGCGTTGAATGTATATAGTGCTCCATCATATTAGTTTAATTAACCTCGAGGTCCTTGTTTTGTAATTTTTGACATTTTTGTTTTTTGTACACATGTTGATAGGCTTGAAGAAGGTCTATCTCGTTACTGTTTGATAATTTTTGTTTTTTGAACACATGTTGATTGGCTTGAATGAAGGTCTATCCCGTTACTTTACGACATGTTTCCAAAACATGGACCCCGAGGTTAATTCAACTAATAGGACGAAGCACTATATACATTCAACGCAATTAAATGCTTTCCAAAAAAGGTGATATGATTTCTGTGAAACTTATAAGTCATGTATGTCAAATTAACCTCTGTGTACTTGTTCTCGAATTAACCTCCGGGCCTTTTTGCCACGTATCACACACATCTTGTTAAGTTGAACCATTTATGTTCTCTTCCCTAATCGAAAACAGTTCATTCGACTAAACCGTGTGCCGTATATCACACACACCTTGATCTGGCTGACCGTTTCTGTTGCTTTCCCTAATAGCAAACAGTTCATCGGAGCGAACTGTGTGCCGTATATCGCACACACATTGATATGGCTGCCCATTTCTGTTGTTATGTCTAATCGCAAACAGTTCTGGATGAACCGTATGCCCTGCATCGCACACGTAACTAAAATGTGAACTGTGTTTGATGGCTTCACCATCACAAATGTTTTGCACCTTTTTTGACTGGTTTTTTACACCACCGTTTGCGATTATTGCATCGCACACAGTTTCATCGAAGGGTCTCTGATCGTAGTGTTGCTTTAGCAACAACCTACAGTAGTGCTAGGGCGATACAGCACTAGCTCCAGTTCGTCAATATAATGTAGGCATGTATTTCGTAAATAGTCATACGTGCTTATGGAAAGAACTTGCATGACATCTTTTGTCCTACGAAGGAATTACTCACTCCCGGTGGGGAGCATCATGGAATTGGCGATGGAGAAGGGTTGGTGATGACGAAGAACGAAGATCCCCCTCTCTGGAGCCCCAAACAGACTCCAGATCTGGCCTCCCAATGAAGAACAGGAGGTGACGGCGGCTCCGTCTCGTGGATCGTGATAATTCTTTCTCCCTCATTTTTTCTGGAAAAATAGGATTTTATAGCGTCGGTTTCAGGGTCTGCGGGGCCACCAGGTGGGGACAACCCACCTGGGCACGCCAGGAGAGGGGGGCGCGCCCTGGTGGGTTGTGCTCACCCAGGTGTCCCTCTTCGGTAGGTCTTGGCTCCAGAAGTTCTTATATTTTATATAAAAATTCCTTGCAAAGTTTCGTTCCATTCCGAGAACTTTTATTTCTGCACAAAAACAACACCATGGTAGTTCTGCCGAAAACAGCGTCAGTCCGGGGTTAGTTTCATTCAATTCATGCAAATTAGAGTCCAAAACAAGAGGAATAGCGTTACAAAAAGTAGATACGTTGGAGACGTATCAACTCCCCAAGCATAAACCTTTGCTTGTCCTCAAGCAATTCAGTTGATAAACTGAAAGTGAAAAAGAAAAACTTTTACGAACTCTTTTGCTCTTGTTTGCATAAATAAGCTTAAACAACACCTAGGTTTTCAGCCACATTATAACTAACCATGTCGGCAATAGCTCTTAAATATTATAATGACTCATATCAATGACATAATCAGCTAGCGAGCAATAATAAGGTATCTCAAACTGCAACACATTGTCAAAACAACCATGATATAATGTGACAATAGTGGTATCTCGCTAGCCCTTTCTGAGACCGCAAAACATAAATGCAGAGCACCTCCAAAGTTCAAGCAGCGACTAAACATTGTAATTCATGGTAGAAAAGATCCAGTCATGATGCACCCAACATTAGCTACACACAATGCATAAGTCATGACAGCAGTGCTCTGAGGTTCTGGCGCTTGTTTTAGAAGGTGATGACACAACATAAAAGTAAATAGATAGTCCCTTCGTAGAGGGAAGCAGTGATTTGCAGAGGTGCCAGAGCTCAAAATTTTTAAACAGAGATAAATGATATTTTGAGACATGCACCTTTCTCATTTACTTCACGACCATCATTTATCAATATCTTCCATGCTACGCACGCTAGTGGTGGTTCCCAAGCGATAAAGTAAAGGTTTACTCCCCCTCCACCAACAATCACATTCCACGGCTTGTCCGAAACAACGAGTGCCGTCCAAACCAACAACAGTCCCGGGGGAGTTTTGTTTAATTATTTGCATTTTTGAGTTCGGGACTGGGAATCCCTATTACAGCCCTTTTCTCGTGCGATGGCGAGTGAATAAACACTCGACCTGGGAATAACCCGCTTAGCATGGAAGATACTGACCACCTCCTGTCGTTCCATGAACGATCCAGGCACACAGAAAGGATATTTATTTGAAGTTTTTAGAGGTGGCACATGCAAATTTACTTAGGGCGACAGGGTAATACCGCATATAGGTAGGTGTGGTGGACTCATCTAGAATAACTTTGGGTTCAAGGTTTTTGATGTACAAGCAGAGTTCCCACTTAGTAGGGGCGAAGGCTAACAATTAGATTGAGAAGCGGCCAGCTAGAGAGCAACAACGGTCATAAACATGCATTATGCATAAGTAACATTGGACACTAGCATGAGTAGGATATGAAGACCATGAACATAAATATCACAGAGGCTATGTTGGTTTTGATTCAACTACATGCATGAACATGTGCCAAGTCAAGCCACTCAAACATTCAGAAGAGGATACCATATCATCATACTACATCACAATCATTTTAACGCAATGTTGATATCCAAGATAAATCATTATCCACTCCTAGCTACTTATGCATGGCATGAGAAACTATAATCTCTAATTGTCATTGCAAACATGTTTAATCATAATGGGCTGAATCATGGATACTAGGTTAAACACATTTACACAAACAGAACAAGTCGAGTTCATACCAGTTTCTCTCTGCCACGACCAGTTCATCGAATGTCGTCATTATTGCCTTTCAGTTGCACGACCGAACGATATGAAAATAATAATAGTGCAAGAGTGCCGTGGACTAAGCTGGAATCTGCAAACATTTTATTCAACATGAGAAGACAAGGTAAAATGTGCTCTTTATTAGTTCAACAATCATTCATATGAGAACGACTCAACATTTTCATCGGGGTCTTCTCTCGGTGCAACTCGAATAAAAAGAAAAGAAATTCAGAGAAACACACTGAAATATGATGTCTACTACGCAACCTTCTTTTTGTAGACGTTGTTGGGCCTCCAAGTGCAGAGGTTTGTAGGAAAGTAGCAAATTTCCCTCAAGTGGATGACCTAAGGTTTATCAATCTGTGGGAGGCGTAGGATGAAGATGGTCTCTCTCAAACAACCCTACAACCAAATAACAAAGAGTCTCTTGTGTACCCAACACACCCAATACAATGGTAAATTGTATTGGTGCACTAGTTCAGCGAAGAGATGGTGATACAAGTGCAATGGATGTAGATATAGGTTTTTGTAATCTGAAAATATAAAAACAGCAAGGTAACTAATGATAAAAGTGAGCGTAAATGGTATTGCAATGCGTTGAAACAAGGCCTAGGGTTCATACTTTCACTAGTACAAATTCTCTCAACAATAATAACATAATTGGATCATATAACTATCCCTCAACATGCAATAAAGATTCACTCCAAAGTCACTAATAGCGGAGAACAAACGAAGAGATTATTGTAGGGTACGAAACCACCTCAAAGTTATTCTTTCTGATCAATCTATTCAAGACTCTGTAGTAAAATAACACGAAGCTATTCTTTCCGTTCGATCTATCCTAAAGTTCGTACTAGAATAACACCTTAAGACACATATCAACCAAAACCCTAATGTCACCTAGATACTTCAATGTCACCTCAATTATCCGTGGGTATGATTATACGATATGCATCACACAATCTCAGGTTCATCTACTCAAACAACACAAAGAACTTCAAAGAGTGCCCCAAAGTTTCTACCGGAGAGTCAAGACGAAAACGTGTGCCAACCCCTATGCATAAGTTCACAAGGTTACTGAACCCGCAAGTTGATCACCAAAACATACATCAAGTAGATCACGTGAATATCCCATTGTCACCACAGATAAGCACAT
Source organism: Triticum aestivum (assembly GCF_018294505.1). Lineage (NCBI taxonomy): Eukaryota > Viridiplantae > Streptophyta > Magnoliopsida > Poales > Poaceae > Triticum > Triticum aestivum. The sequence goes on along the minus strand of NC_057808.1, from coordinate 257,459,077 downwards.
GCAAGACATACATCAAGTGTTCTCAAATCCTTAAAGACTCACTCCGATAAGATAACTTCAAAGGGAAAACTCAATCCAATACAAGAGAGTAGAGGGGGAGAAACATCATAAGATCCAACTATAATAGCAAAGCTCGCGATACATCATGATCGTGCCACATCAAGAACACGAGAGAGATAGATAGAGAGAGAGAGAGAGAGAGAGAGAGAGATCAAACACATCGCTACTATTACATACCCTCAACCCCGAGGGTGAACTACTCCCTCCTCGTCATGGAGAGCGCCGGGATGATGAAGATGGCCACCGGTGAGGGATCCCCTCTCCGGCAGGGTGCCAGAACAGGGTCCCCATTGGTTTTTGGTGGCTACAAAGGCTTGTGGCTGTGGAACTCCCGATCTAGGATATGTTCTGGGGGGTTCTGTATATATATAAGAGGTTTTGGCATCGGGAACAAGTCAGGGGGTCTCCGAGGCGGCCACGAGGTAGGGGGGCGCGCCTAGGGGGATAGGGAGCGCCCCCACCCTCGTGGGTGCCTCGGGACTCTTCTGGCCCATCTCCGATACTCCGTGGACTTCTTCTGGTCCAAAAATAACCTCTGTCAATTTTTAGGTCAATTGGACTCCATTTGGTTTTCCTTTTCTGTAAAACTCAAAAACAAGGAAAAAACCAGAAACTGGCACTGGGCTCTAGGTTAATAGGTTAGTCCCAAAAATCATATAAAATAGCATATAAATGCATATAAAACATCCTAGATTGATAATACAATAGCATGGAACAATCAAAAATTATAGATACGTTGGAGACGTATCAAGCATCCCCAAGCTTAATTCCTGCTCGTCCTCAAGTAGGTAAATGATAAAAACATAATTTTTGATGTGGAATGCTACCTAACATATTTTTCAATGTAATTTTCTCTATTGTGGCATGAATGTTCAGATCCGAAAGATTCAAAACAAAAGTTTAATATTGACATAAAAAATAATAATACTTCAAGCATACTAACTAAGCAATCATGTCTTCTCAAAATAACATGGCCAAAGAAAGTTATCCCTCCAAATCATATAGTCGGGCTATGCTCTATCTTCACCACACAAAATATTTAAATCATGCGCAACTCCGATGACAAGCCAAGCAATTGTTTCATACTTTTGATGTTCTCAAACTTTTTCAATCTTCACGCAATACATGAGCGTGAGCCATGGACATAGCACTATAGGTGGAATAGAATGGTGGTTGTGGAGAAGACAAAAAGGGAGAAGATAGTCTCACATCAACTAGGCGTATCAACGGGCTATGAAGTTGCCCATCAATAGATATCAATGTGAGTGAGTAGGGATTGCCATGCGGATGCACTAGAGCTATAAGTGTATGAAAGCTCAAAAAGAAACTAAGTGGGTGTGCATCCAACTCGCTTGCTCACGAAGACCTAGGGCATTTTGAGGAAGCCCGTCATTGGAATATACAAGCCAAGTTCTATAATGAAAGATTCCCACTAGTATATGAAAGTGACAACATAGGAGACTCTCTATCATGAAGATCATGGTGCTACTTTGAAGCACAAGTTTGGTAAAAGGATAGTAGCATTGCCCCTTCTCTCTTTTTCTCTAATTTTTTTTGGGCCTTCTCTTTTTTTATGACCTCTTTTTTCTCTTTTTTATTTTTATTTTTCGTCCGGAGTCTCATCCCGACTTGTGGGGGAATCATAGTCTCCATCATCCTTTCCTCACTGGGACAATGCTCTAATAATGAAGATCATCACACTTTATTTACTTACAACTCAAGAATTACAACTCGATACTTAGAACAAAATATGCCTCTATGTGAATGCCTCTGGCGGTGTACCGGGATGTACAGTGATTCAAGAGTGACATGTATCAAATTATGAACAGTGGATTTGCCACAAATACGATGTCAACTACATGATCATGCAAAGCAATATGACAATGATGAAGCGTGTCATAATAAACGGAATGGTGGAAAGTTGCATGGCAATATATCTCGGAATGGCTATGGAAATGCCATAATAGGTAGGTATGGTGGCTGTTTTGAGGAAGGTAAATGGTGAGTTTATGGTACCAGCGAAAGTTCCGCGGTACTAGAGAGGCTAGCAATGGTGGAAGGGTGAGAGTGTGTATAATCCATGGACTCAACATTAGTCATAAAGAACTCACATACTTATTGCAAAAGTCTATTAGTTATCAAAACAAAGTACTACGCGCATGCTCCTAGGGGGATAGATTGGTAGGAAAAGACCATCGCTCGTCCCCGACCGCCACTCATAAGGAAGACAATCAAAAAATAAATCATGCTCCGACTTCATCACATAACGGTTCACCATACGTGCATGCTACGGGAATCACAAAATTTAACACAGGTATCTCTCAAATTCAAAACTACTCAACTAGTATGACTCTAATTTAACGGCGCCAGAAATTAGCTTGATGTCTACTACGTAACCTTCTTCTTGTAGACGTTGTTGGGCCTCCAAGTGCAGAGGTTTGTAGGACAGTAGCAAATTTCCCTCAAGTGGATGACCTAAGGTTTATCAATCCGTGGGAGGCGTATGATGAAGATGGTCTCTCTCAAACAACCCTGCAACCAAATAACAAAGGGTCTCTTGTGCACTAGTTCGGCGAAGAGATGGTGATACAAGTGCAATATGGATGTATATATATAGGTTTTTGTAATCTGAAAATATAAACACAGCAAGGTAACTAATGATAAAAGTGAGCATAAACGGTATTGCAATGCGTTGAAACAAGGCCTAGGGTTCATAATTTCACTAGTGCAAGTTATCTCAACAATAATAACATAATTGGATCATATAACTATCCCTCAACATGCAACAAAGAGTCACTCCAAAGTCACTAATAGCGGAGAACAAATGAAGAGATTATTGTAGGGTACGAAACTGATACGTCTCCGTCGTGTCTACTTTTCCAAACACTTTTGCCCTTGTTTTGGACTCTAACTTGCATGATTTGAATGGAACTAACCCGGACTGACACTGTTTTCAGCAGACTTTCCATGGTGTTATTTATGTGCAGAAACAAAAGTTCTCGGAATGACCTGAAACTCCACGGAACGTCAATTTGGAAATAATAAAAAATCCTTGCAAAAGATGAAGACCAGGGGGCCCACACCCTGTCCACGAGGGTGGAGGGCGCGCCCTCCCCCCTAGGGCGCGCCCCCTACCTCGTGGGCCCCCTGGAGCTCCTCCGACCTCAACTCCAACTCTATATATTTGCTTTCGGGGAGAAGAAATCATCGTGTTTTACGATACGGAGCCGCCGCCAAGCCCTAAAACCTCTCGGGAGGGCTGATCTGGAGTCCGTTCGGGCTCCGGAGAGGGGGATTCGTCGCCGTCGTCATCATCAACCATCCTCCATCACCAATTTCATGATGCTCACCGCCGTGCGTAAGTAATTCCATCGTAGGCTTGCTGGACGGTGATGGGTTGGATGAGATCTATCATGTAATTGAGTTAGTTTTGTTAGGGTTTGATCCCTAGTATCCACTATGTTCTGAGATTGATGTTGCTATGACTTTGCTATGCTTAGTGCTTGTCACTAGGGCCCGAGTGCCATGATTTCAAATCTGAACCTATTATGTTTTCATGAATATATGTGAGTTCTTGATCCTATCTTGCAAGTCTATAGTCACCTACTATGTGTTATGATCCGGCAACCCCGAAGTGACAATAATCGGGACCACTCCCGGTGATGACCATAGTTTGAGGAGTTCATGTATTCACTATGTGCTAATGCTTTGTTCCAGTACTCTATTAAAAGGAGGACTTAATATCCCTTAGTTTCCGCTAGGACCCCGCTGCCACGGGAGGGTAGAACAAAAGATGTCATGCAAGTTCTTTTCCATAAGAACATGTGACTATATTCGGAATACATGCCTACATTACATTGATGAATTGGAGCTAGTTCTGTGTCAGCCTATGTTATGATTGTTACATGATGAACCGCATCCGGCATAATTCTCCATCACCGATCCAATGCCTACGAGCTTTTCACATATTGTTCTTTGCTTATTTACTTTTCTGTTGCTACTGTTACAATCACTACAAAATACCAAAAATACTACTTTTGCTATCGCTACTTTTGTTACCGTTTACACTACTATCATATTACTTTGCTACTAAATACTTTGCTGCAGATACTAAGTTATCCAGGTGTGGTTGAATTGACAACTCAACTACAAATACTTGAGAATATTCTTTGGCTCCCATTGTGTCGAATCAATAAATTTGGGTTGAATACTCTACCCTCGAAAACTGTTGCGATCCCCTATACTTGTGGGTTATCAAAACTATTTTCTGGCGCCGTTGCCGGGGAGCATAGCTCTATTCTTTGAGTCACTTGGGATTTATATCTGCTGGTCACTATGAAGAACTTGAAAGACGCTAAGACAACAATTTATCCCTCAACTACGAGGGGAGGTAAGGAACTACCATCTAGCTCTGCACTTGATTCACCTTCTATTTTGAGTAAGCTTGCGACACCTAAACCTGCTTCTGCTATTCGTTCTGATATGTCGCATGTTATTGATGATGCCACTTCTGCTATGCATGATACTTATGATGAAACTAATTCTATGCTTGATACTATTGTGCCCCTTAGTGAATTTCTTGATGAACAAATTGCTAGGGCTAGAGAGAAAGAAATTATTGAAACTGATTATATTGATGAAAGTGATGATGAAAACTTGCCTGTTATTCCTGAGGGTTATGTTTTTGATAAAGAAGCTTCTTTACCTATTTTAGCTTGCAAAGATAGATATGAGCTCAAGAGATTATTAGCTAAATGGAATCAGCAATCTCTTAATGATAGAATGAGACCTGACCCTGCTTTTGCAACCTCACCTATCTGTGTTACCGATAAGGATTATGAATTATCTGTTGATCCTGGTATAATTACTTTGGTTGAATCTGATCCTTTTCATGGTTATGAATCTGAAACTGTTGTGGCACAACTTAGTAAATTAAATGATATAGCCACCCTGTTCACTAATGATGAGAGATCTCGCTACTTTTATATCCTTAAAATATTTCCGTTCTCATTAAAGGGAGATGCTAAGATATGGTTTAATTCTCTTGATCCTAGTTGTGTGCGTAGTCCCCAGGATATGATTTATTACTTCTCTGCTAAATATTTCCCTGCTCATAAGAAATAAGCTGCTTTGAGAGAAATATACAACTTCATGCAAATTGAAGAAGAGATTCTCCCACAAGCTTGGGGGAGGCTTCTCAAGTTACTTAATGCTTTGCCTGATCATCCTCTTAAGAAAAATGAAATACTTGATATCTTTTATAATGGACTAACCGATGCTTCCAGAGATTACCTGGATAGTTGTGCTAGTTCTGTTTTCAGGGAAAGTACACTGGATGAAGCTAAAATTCTATTGAATAATATGTTGACAAATGAAAATAATTGGACACTTCCTGAGCCAGCTCCTGAGCCAATTCCTTAGCCTATTCCTAAAACAACTCTGAAGAAGAGAGGTGTTCTATTTCTCAGTCCTGAAGATATGCAAGAGGCAAAGAAATCTATGAAAGCTGAACCACCTGAGAATCCAAATGATATATCTATTTCTGATGCTGAAACACAATCTGGTAATGAACATGAACCTAGTGAAAATGATAATGATGTAGAAATTGAACCTGCTGTTGATCTTGATAACCCACAATCGAAGAATCAACATTATGATAAGACAGACTTTGTTGCTAGGAAACATGGTAAAGAAAGGGAACCTTGGGTTCAAAAACCCATGCCTTTTCCTCCCAAACCATCCAAGAAAAAGGATGATGAGGATTTTGAGCGCTTTGCTGAAATGATTAGACCTATCTTTTTGCGTATGCGATTAACTGATATGCTCAAAATGAATCCTTATGCTAAGTATATGAAAGAAATTGTCACTAATAAAAGAAAGATACCGGAAGCTGAGATTTCCACCATGCTTGCTAATTATACTTTTAAGGGTGGAATACCTAAGAAACTAGGAGATCCAGGAGTACCTACTATACCATGCTCCATTAAAAGAAACTATGTTAAAACTGCTTTATGTGATCTTGGAGCCGGTGTTAGTGTTATGCCTCTCTCTTTATATCGTAGACTTGATTTGAATAAGTTGACACCTACTGAAATATCTTTGCAAATGGCTGATAAATCAACTGCTATACATGTCGGTATTTGTGAGGATGTGCCTGTTGTGGTTGCAAACATTACTATTTTAACGAACTTTGTTATTCTTGATATTCCCGAGGACGATAGTATGTCCATTATTCTAGGAAGACCTTTTTTGAATACTGCAGGGGCTGTTATTGATTGCAACAAAGGCAATGTCACTTTTCATGTTAATGGTAATGAGCATACGGTACACTTTCCGAGGAAACAACCTCAAGTTCATCGTATCAATTCTATCGGAAAAATTCCATCGATTATATTTGGAGGTTTTGAATTTCCTCTTCCTACTGTCAAGAAGAAATATGATATTCTTATTATTGGGGATGTGCATATCCCCGTTGAGGTAACATAGTGTTATTCGAAATTTCTCCGGTTCCATGTTATTCGGAATGAGTTTGTTAACAAGACTTGATCAACCTTGTTAGTGGATTCCTTTTGATGAGCATGAGATGGATGAAACTAGAAGGCACAACCTTCTGTACCCTCTTTCTACTTTCTGTTATTTAGTTGAAATAAAGTAAAAATAGTATTTTTCTGTCTGTTTTCTGATTTATCCGTGCAATATAAAAATACCCCGAAAATAAAAGTTCTCCAAATGCCCTGAAAATGGAATATGATTTTTTCTAGAATATTTGAGAATTTCTGGCACTGAGAATACAGCAGGAGGGGCAAGCACCCGGCCATGAGGGTGGAGGGCGCGCCCTACCCCCCAGGGCGCGCCCCTGCCTCGTGGGCCCAGGGTGGCCCCCCTCCACTTATTTCTGCACCCACACACTCCTTCTTCCTCCCACAAACACCAATATCCAGCTCAAGCACGAGTTCTAGCTCATTTTGCTGCGATTTTCGATCTCCTTGCTCAAAGCACCTCTCACCAAACTGCTTGGGGGGATTGTTCCTTGGTATGTGAATCCTCCATTGGTCCAATTAGTTTTTGTTCTAGTGCTCTATTCATTCCAAATTTGTGCTACCTAGGTGACCATGTTCTTGAGCTTGCATGTCAAATTTATATGGTTCCAAGTAGTTCTAATGCATGATATAGGCTCTAGGCACTTGTAGGAGTAGTTGCTATCAATTTTGTTGAGCTTGGTTCACTTTTGTTTGAAGTTACTAAAAATTTCAGAAATTTTTCACAGGAAGAAATATGCTTAGGAAAATGTTCCAAGGTGGTTCTTCAAGGAAGCAAGGACCCAGGCTTTCAATGCGTGATGCTGACGAGGAGCCACCAAGGGGCGCTCCAGTGTGGCCCTGTGAATGGCCTTCAGAAAATTTTATGGATTGGGCGGGAATCAAGGAAGAATTTAACGCATATTTGCGTAACGCCGATCTTGTGAGCTTTGAGGCAGACAAATGCCGCCAGTACCACTATCTCACTAGTACATTTGTGAGGAGGTTTGAATTTCATCTTCACGTAATTCTCCAACTGTCCTGTTTGATCTTTATGAAAAATCTTATACCATGGACTTAGAGGATTTTACTTCTGCCTGCAAACTTCCACAATGGGGTATTGTTAGTGAACCCCGTAAATCTGAATTTAGAAACTTTCTTGCTGGTATAACCGTGGGGGAATCCAGAGATATAGCACAAGCTACCATAGGGAGCATTCATTTTCCTGGTATACATTATTTTGCTCTCTTCATAGGTAGGTGCATAAATGGTAAAGATGAAGCATGTCATATGTGTGTGCCTGACCTCGGTATTCTTAGGAGTGCTGTGTTAGGAGACCAAACTTATAACTTGGGAGCTATTGTTGCACGTAGGTTGCATAATAATAGATTTAATGGAGATTTCTTTGGTGGAATTTATGCAACCCGCTTAGCTGATTTTCTTGGTGTGGACGTTCGTGAGGATGACATTGAGTTGCCTCCTACTTATTTAGACTACAATTCTATGGTCTATCACCAGTTTGTCGAGACGAATGAATCACCTCTCCGATATCGCTTAATCTTTGACAGACGTCATGCTTTCCGTATTACTCTCCCTGCTCCTACCTTCTTTGATTATCAGGCAAAAGGAAGACATTTTATTACCAGAGAGGAGGTAGACGAGTACGAGAGGAGGGCGGAGGCAGCTCGCCGCCACGCTGCAGCTCAGGAGTCGATAACCGCTGCATCGCAGTACGACCCCAGCTACAACTATGGATATCCGCCAGGCCATCCGTGGCACTGAACCAACTTAGGCCAAAAGCCTAAGCTTGGGGGAATTCCAGCTTAGTCCAATGCACGTGCACTCTTATTATTATTCACATTGTTCGGTCGTGCAAGTGAATGGCAATTATGATGATAAATGATGGACTGATTGAGATGAGAAAAGCTAGTATGAACTCGACCTCTCTTGTTTTTGTAAATATGATGAGTTCATCGTTCCTGATTCAGCCTATTATGGATAACATGTTTGCAATGAAAATTAGAGATCATAGTTGCTCGTGCCATGCTTGATTAGCTATGAGTTATAATGGTTTACCTTGTGTGCCAACATGCTATTAAAATGGTTGTGATGTGGTATGATGGGGTGGTATCCTCCTTTGAATGATTTAAGTGACTTGACTTGGCACATGTTTACACATGTAATTGAAACAAAATCAACATAGCCTTCACGATACTTATGCTCATGGTGGATTATATCCTACTCATGCTTGCATCCAACGTTTATTAATTTTAATGCATGTTCATGACGGTTGTCGCTCTCTAGTTGGTCGCTTCCCAGTCTTTTGCTAGCCTTCACTTGTACTAAGCGGGAATACTGCTTGTGCATCCAATCCCTTAAACCCCAAAGTTATTCCATATGAGTCCACTATACCTTCCTATATGCGGTATCTACCTGCCGTTCCAAGTAAATTTGTATGTGCCAAACTCTAAACCTTCAAATAAACATTCTGTTTTGTATACTCGAATAGCTCATGTATCAACTAGGGCTGCCCTTATCTTCCATGTTAGGCGGGTTATTCTCAAGAGGAGTGGACTCCGCTCCTCATTCACGAGAAAATGGCTGGTCACCGGGATGCCCAGTCCCATGCTTTATGCAAACTAAATCAAAATAATTGCAAACAAAACTCCCCCTAGGACTGTTGCTAGTTGGAGACACTCGTTGTTTCGAGCAAGTCATGGATTGATGCTTGTTGGTGGAGGGGGAGTATAAACTTTACCATTCTGTTTGGGAACCGCCTATAATGTGTGTAGCATGGAAGATATCGCCATCTCTTGGTTGCTATGTTGACAATGAAAGTATGCCGCTCAAAATATTATTTATCTCTATTTCAAAACCGAGCTCTGGCACCTCTACAAATCCCTGCTTCCCTCTGCGAAGGGCCTATCTATTTACTTTTATGTTGAGTCATCACCCTCTTATTAAGAACCACTAGCTGGAGAGCGCAGCTGTCATTTGCATTCATTACTATTAATTTATATTGGGTATGACTATGACTGGATCTCTTTTACCATGAATTACAATGTCTAGTCAGTCCTTGATCTTTAAAGGTGCTCTGCATTTATGTTTTGCGGTCTCAGAAAGGGCTAGCGAGATACCATCTTGTTATATCATATCATGATTGTTTTGAGAAAGTGTTGTCATCCGAGATTTATTATTATCGCTCGCTAGTTGATTATGCCATTGATATGAGTAAACATGAGACCTGAGAGTTATTGTGAATGTGGTTAGTCATAATCTTTGCTGAAAACTTGAATGCTGGCTTTACATATTTACAACAACAAGAGCAAACAGAGTTTGTAAAAGTTTTTCTTTATCACTTTCAGTTTGTCAACTAAATTGCTTGAGGACAAGCAAAGGTTTAAGCTTGGGGAAGTTGATACGTCTCCGTCGTATCTACTTTTCCAAACACTTTTGCCCTTGTTTTGGACTCTAACTTGCATGATTTGAATGGAACTAACCCGGACTGACGCTGTTTTCAGCAGACTTTCCATGGTGTTATTTATGTGCAGAAACAAAAGTTCTCGGAATGACCTGAAACTCCACGGAACGTCAATTTTGAAATAATAAAGAATCCTTGCAAAAGATGAAGAACAGGGGGCCCACACCCTGTCCACGAGGGTGGAGGGCGCGCCCTCCCCCCTAGGGCGTGCCCCCCTACCTCGTGGGCCCCGTGGAGCTCCTCCGACCTCAACTCCAACTCTATATATTTGCTTTCGGGGAGAAAAAATCGGGGAGAAGAAATCATCGCGTTTTACGATACGGAGCCGCCACCAAGCCCTAAATCCTCTCGGGAGGGCTGATCTGGAGTCTGTTCGGGGCTCCGGAGAGGGGGATTCATCGCCGTCGTCATCATCAACCATCCTCCATCACCAATTTCATGATGCTCACCGCCGTGCGTGAGTAATTTCATCGTAGGCTTGCTGGACGGTGATGGGTTGGATGAGATCTATCATGTAATCGAGTTAGTTTTGTTAGGGTTTGATCCCTAGTATCCACTATGTTCTGAGATTGATGTTGCTATGACTTTGCTATGCTTAATGCTTGTCACTAGGGCCCAAGTGCCATGATTTCAGATCTGAACCTATTATGTTTTCATGAATATATGTGAGTTCTTGATCCTATCTTGCAAGTCTATAGTCACCTACTATGTGTTATGATCCGGCAACCCCGAAGTGACAATAATCGGGACCACTCCCGGTGATGACCATAGTTTGAGGAGTTCATGTATTCACTATGTGCTAATGCTTTATTCCGGTACTCTATTAAAAGGAGGCCTTAATATCCCTTAGTTTCCGCTAGGACCCCGCTGCCACGGGAGGGTAGGACAAAAGATGTCATGCAAGTTCTTTTCCATAAGCACGTGTGACTATATTCGGAATACATGCCTACATTACATTGATGAATTGGAGCTAGTTCTGTGTCACCCTATGTTATGATTGTTACATGATGAACCGCATCCGGCATAATTCTCCATCACCGATCCAATGCCTACGAGCTTTTCACATATTGTTCTTCGCTTATTTACTTTTCCGTTTCTACTCTTACAATCACTACAAAATACCCAAAATACTACTTTTGCTACCGCTACTTTCATTACCGTTACCACTACTATCATATTTATTTGCTACTAAATACTTTGCTGCAGATACTAAGTCATCCAGGTGTGGTTGAATTGACAACTCAACTGCGAATACTTGAGAATATTCTTTGGCTCCCCTTGTGTCGAATCAATAAATTTGGGTTAAATACTCTTCCCTCAAAAACTGTTGTGATCCCCTATACTTGTGGGTTATCAAAACCACCTCAAAGTTATTCTTTCTGATCGATCTATTCAAGAGTCCGTAGTAAAATAACACGAAGCTATTCTTTCCATTCAATCTATCCTAGAGTTCGTACTAGAATAACACCTTAAGACACATATCAACCAAAACCCTAATGTCACCTAGATACTCCAATGTCACCTCAAGTATCCGTGGGTATGATTATACGATATGCATCACACAACCTCAGGTTCATCTATTCAACCAACACAAAGAACTTCAAAGAGTGCCCCAAAGTTTCTACCGGAGAGTCAAGACGAAAACGTGTGCCAACCCCTATGCATAAGTTCACAAGGTCACTGAACCCGCAAGTTGATCACCAAAACATACATCAAGTAGATCACGTGAATATCCCATTGTGACCACAGTTAAGCACATGCAAGACATACATCAAGTGTTCTCAAATCCTTAAAGACTCAATCCGATAAGATAACTTCAAAGGGAAAACTCAATCCAATACAAGAGAGTAGAGGGGGAGAAACATCATAAGATCCAACTATAATAGCAAAGCTCGCGATACATCAAGATCATGCCACATCAAGAACACGAGAGAGAGAGAGAGATCAAACACATAGCTACTGGTACATACCCTCAGCCCCGAGGGTGAACTACTCCCTCCTCGTCATGGAGAGCGCAGGGATGATGAAGATGGCCATCGATGAGGGATCCCCCCTCCGGCAGGGTGCCAGAACAGGGTCCCGATCAGCGGCGGAACTCCCGATCGAGGTTATGTTCTGGAGGTTTCTATATATATATATGAGGTTTTGGCATCGGGAACAAGTTAGGGGGGTCTCCGAGGCGGCCACGAGGTAGGGGGCGCGCCCAGGGGGTAGGGCACGCCCCCACCCTCGTGGGTGCCTCGGGACTCTTCTAGCCCATCTCCGATACTCCGTGGGCTTCCTCTGGTCCAAAAATAATCTCCGTCAATTTTTAGGTCAATTGGACTCCATTTGGTTTTCCTTTTCTGTAAAACTCAAAAACAAGGAAAAAAACAGAAACTGGCACTGGGCTTTAGGTTAATAGGTTAGTCCCAAAAATCATATAAAATAGCATATAAATGCATATAAAACATCCTAGATTGATAATATAATAGCATGGAACAATCAAAAATTATAGATACGTTGGAGACGTATCAAAATATTTTTGGAGTTTTTGGTTTTCTTGAACAAGGAAATAAAAGGGAAAAGCAAAAACGAGAAAAACTATTTACACGGGAGAGCTCCCAACAAGAAAAAGAAGAACAAGGAAATCTTTTTGGGTTTTCTTTTTTATATTGCTACTATGCATGCATAGAAAGTAAAATACTACAACTAATTTTTTCTTGGTTTTTCTAAAGTTTTTCAAACACAAAAGAAGAAAGCAAAAAAATAAATCTAAGCATGGATGATACAATGAAAAAGTGTGAACACTGACAAATGAAAATAAGTGGACATGAATGTAATGTCGGTGAGAACACGTACTCCCCCAAGCTTAGGCTTTTGGCCTACCTTGGTAGTCGATCAGTAGCCTGGATAGTAGTTGGCATGGTAGCTTACGGAGGCTCTCGGTACGGTTGCCTCCGCCTGTCGTGCTGCTTCCATTGCTGCGTTGTGAGCTCGGGCCTCGCTCTCAAGAACAAAATATTTTCCTTTGTTGTGATAGTCAAAAAGAGCAGGCGCGGGAAAATATGTATGCACAACCGATTTTTGGTTGAACAATAGATTATAAGTGAAGTTATCAACCTTTCCCTGAGAATCTTATGATCTTTTAAGGTGTCAAAATCTAATACTGCGTGGGTAGGATAGGATCAAAGGGCAAAGGTGAAACACCTAGCCCTCGTGCTAAACGTGTGGCATATATTCAACCATAGAAATAGCCACTGTTAGCGTTGTGCTGAAGTCTGCGTGCAACAATTGCTCCAAGGTTATAATTCCTTTCACTGGTGAGAGCGGTGCGTATGAGGCTCAAGTCTGGCGCACAAAGTGTACTACAGACTTGCTTGCCTACTATACATTTCCCATTAAATAATGCAAAGTACTGAATTGCAGGAAAATGAATGCTCTTTATTCTACCTTGTGTCACTCCCCTCGTCTCACCGTAGCAAAGACCAGTAAAGAATGTTTGATACTTAGCCCTTGGCGGTTCGTCAAGTGAACCCCGGAACGGGAGTTTGCTGTGGTAAGCAAAATTCTCTAGTGATATGGTAAACGGATTATCATAAAGCATAAACGACACCCTAGGCTCACGGGGAAGGAATTTAAATCCCTTGACAAATGATTCAGTGAGAAGGCCGCGTTGTTCGCACTTATCTGAAAGGTAGGGACCGAGACCGGCATTGTGAAATATTTGTCAAATTCCTCTCGAATACCCACACGCACCATATACTCATCGCAAGGCCATAAGCATGTTTTGGTGGCGGCATCTCGAGTAGAACTTTCAGTTGGTTCAACATATGACCGGCGAGCGGAGATGTCACTAGAAGATGCCCCCGAGGATCGCCTCCTCGATGAACTCCTTCAAAAAAGGTTCATCATGTTCGCGTACAATTTTCTGAAAATTTTTGAGTGACAAAAATTTATCAACAAAACTTTGAAAAATTGATAGCAACTACTCATAGGGATACATAGAGGCCATAGCAAGCATTCAAACTACCTAGAACTCTAAGAATTCAACATGCAAGCTCACCTACAACAGCACCAAGAGTAGCTAATTATTCAAAATATAAACCACTAAAACAAAAAAACTAATTGGACAAACGGTGGAGTCACATACCAAGCAACAATCCCCCGAAACAGTTTCAGAAACGGAGCTTCGAGCAAAGAGATCGAAATCTGTGGGTTTGAGAGCAAGAACACGGGAGAGAGAATAATGGAGATTTTTTCTGGAGGTAAGTGATGATGTGGGGTGGAGGGATAAGTGAGGGGGCCCACGTGGGGACCACAACCCACCAGGGCGCGTCTAGGGGTCCTAGTGCGCCCAGGTGGGTTGTGCCCACCTGGTGCACCTCCCTCTGATATTATTTGCACCAGAAATTCAGAAAAAATCATATTAAATTTTCAGGGCATTCTGAGAACTTTTTTTTTGGGTCAATTTTTTATTGCACGGGAAATTCAAAAAGGACAAAACATGGCATTTTATTTTATTTAACTAATAAAAACAGAAAATAAAAGGTAGGGACGGAATGTAGTGCTTACTAAATTCATGAACTTCATAGCTCTCAAAAATGATCCGTTAATAGGGGTTGATCAAGTCTTATTAACAACCACTTTCGATTAGCATGAAACTGAAGAACTTTCGTAAATGACTAAGTTACCTCAACGGGGATATGAATGTCCCCAACAATAAGCATTTCATATTTATTTTTGACAGTAGGTAGAGGTATTTGAAAACTTCCAATAGTGATTGTCGGAGATTTTTCAATAACATTAATACCATTCACTTGGAATTGTTTCTTCAGAAAGTGCACCGTATGCTCATTACCATTGATATGAAAAGTGACCTTGCTTTTATTGCAATTAATAACAGCCCCTGCGGTATTCAAGAAGGGTCTACCAAGGATAATCGACATGTTGTCATCCTCGGGCATCTCAAGTATAACAAAGTCAGTCAAAATAGTAACATTAGCAACAACAACGGGCACATCCTCACAAATACCGATAGATATGGTGGTTGATTTGTCAGCCATTTGCAAAGATATTTCAGTAGGTGTGAGCTTATTCAGATCAAGTCTTTTATATAAAGAGAAAGTCATAACACTAACACCAGCTCCTAAATCACACAAAGCAGTTTTCACATAATTCTTTTTGATAGAGCAAGGTATAGTTGGTATTCCCGGATCTCCAAGTTTTTTAGATACTCCATCTTTAAAAGTATAATTAGCAAGCATAGTGGAGATTTCAGCTTCCGGTATTTTCTCTTATTTGTGATGATGTCTTTCATGTACTTTGCATATGGAGGCATTTTCAAGATATCAGTCAAGCGAGTACGCAAAAAGACTGGCCTCGGCATTTCAGCAAAGCGTTCAAATTCTTCATCATCTTTCCTTTTAGTTGACTTGGGTGGAAAAGGCATAGGTTTTGAACCCACGGTTCTCTTTCTTTACCGTGTTTTCTAGCAATGAAGTCTCTTTTATCATACCTTTTATTCTTAGGTTGTGGGTTATCAAGATCAACAGGTGGTTCTATCTCAACATCATTGTCTCGTTCTTTATTATTTAGTTGAGAGTCTTCATGGACCTCATCATTTTCTTTTTCATTATCACTAGGTGAGTGTTCATTACCTGATTTCAGCATCAGAGATAGAAGTTTCATTATTATTATCAGGAGGTTTTTCTATTTCAGGTTCACTAGAAGCATGCAAAGTCCTATCATTTTTATTTTTCTTTTCCTTTCTAGAAGGACTAGGTGCATCAGTGTTAACTCTTTATGAATCTTGTTAAATTCTTTTTGGGTGTCCCTCAGGATAAAGTGGTTCCTGAGTCATTTTACCTCCTCTAGTTATAACTCTAACAACAAAGTGTATGTTGTTATTCATTTCATCAAGCAATTCTCTTTGAGATTTAGCAACTTGTTCTAACTGAGTTTGTACCATAGAAGCATGTTTTCCAACACCTCTAACATCATTTGATATTCTAAATAACAAGTCACTCAAGCGAGCAATCATATCAGAATTATATTTCAATTGTTTCATAACATTTGCATTGAAGTGATCTTGTTTTCTAATGTAGTTTTCAAACTCATAAAGGCATTGGCTAGGGTACATATTGTGAGGATTGTCATTATCATTGAACTTCATTAGAGAATTTACCTCTACCACCCTAGGCATTGGTGGTGTATTAAGCCCATGTATTTCTTTAATAGGAGGTAAATTATTTAACATCCTCAGTTTTAATACCTTTTTCCTTCATAGATTTCTTTGCCTCTTGCATATCTTCAGGACTCAGATATAATATACCCCTCTTCTTCGGAGTGGGTTTAACCGGTGGTTTAGGAAGAATCCAATCATCATAATTTTTCAATATCTTATTCAATAATTCTTCATCTTGTCCAACAGTTCGTTCCCTAAAAACACAACCAGCACAACTATCTAGGAAGTCCCTAGAAGCATCGGTTAGTCCATTATAGAAGATATCAAGTATTTCATTTTTCTTAAGAGGATCATCGGGCAAAGAATTAAGTAACTGGCAAAGCCTCCCCCAAGCTTGTGGGAGACTCTCTTCCTTAGTTTGAACAAAGTTAAATATTTCCTGTAAGGTAGCTTGTTTCTTATGAGCAGGAAAATATTTTTCAGAGAAGTAATAAATCATATCCTGGGGACTACGCACACAACCAGGAGTAAGAGTATTGAACCAGGCTTTAGCATCACCCTTTAATGAGAAAGGAAATAATTTGAGAATAAAGTAATAGCGAGTTTTCTCATCATGAGTAAAAAAGGTGGCTATGTCATTTAACTTAGTGAGATGTGACACAACAGTTTCAATTTCATAACCATGGAAAGGATCAGATTCAACCAAAGTAATCAACTCTGGGTCGACAGAGAATTCATAATCCTTATCATCAATAAAGATAGGTGAAGTAGCAAACTTAGGATCATATTTCATTCTAGCATTCAGAGATTTTTCTTTATACTTGCATAATAATTTCTCTAGATCATCTCTATCCTTACAAGCAAGAATATCTCTAGTTGTCGCCTCATTCATAACATACCCTTCCAGTACCTTAGGCAATTCATATCTAGGAGGGCTAGTTCTAGCAGGTGTTTCAGGAGTTTCAGTTTCAAGCTCATCATCAGATTCAATAACATCATGTTGTATTACTCTAGCAATTTGTTCATCGAGAAATTCACCAAGTGGCACATCATCATTAAGCAAGGTACTAACATCATCATAAGCCTCATTCATGGTAGAAGTAGCATCATCAATAACTTGCGACATATTAGAATTGATAGCATGTGGTGGTGTTGCAAGTTTACTTATAATAGAAGGTGAATCTAAAGCAGAACTGGATGGCAGTTCCTTACCTCCCCTCGTCTTTGAGGGAAATATCTTGGTCTTAGCATCCTTCAGATTCTTCATAGTGATAAATTGATAACAATGCCAAGTGACTCAACAATACAGCTATGCTCCCCGGCAACGGCGCCAGAAAAAGGTCTTGATAACCCACAAGTATAGGGGATCGCAACAGTTTTCGAGGGTAGAGTATTCAACCCAATTTATAGATTCGACACAAGGGGAGCCAAAGAATATTTAAAGGTATTAGCTGCTGAGTTGTCAATTCAACCACACCTGGAGATTAGTTATCTGCAGCAAGGTGATCAGTAGCAAGGTAATATGATAGTTTTGATAGTAGTAACAGCAGCAACGGTAACAGTAACAGTGATAGCAGTATTTTTGTAGCAAGTGTAATAGTGATGATAACAATAGTAACTTAGCAAGAACAATATGAGATAAATTCGTAGGCATTGGATCGGTGACTCGTTGGATGATATTCATCATGAGACAGTTATAACCTAGGGCGATACGGCACTAGCGCCAGTTCGCCAATATAATGTAGGCATGTATTCCGTAAATAGTCATACGTGCTTATGGAAAGAACTTGCATGACATCTTTTGTCCTACCCTCCCGTGGTAGCGGGGTCCATATTGGAAACTAAGGGATATTAAGGCCTCCTTTTAATAGAGAATCGGAACAAAGCATTAACACATAGTGAATACATGAACTCCTCAAACTACGGTCATCACCGGGGGTGGTCCCGACTATTGTCACTCCGGGGTTGCCGGATCATAACACGTAGTAGGTGAATATAACTTGCAAGATCAGATCCAAAACATGGATATAATGATGATAACATAAACGGTTCAGATCTGAGTTCATGGCACCCGGGCCCAAAGTAACAAGCATTAAGCATAGCAAAGTCATAGCAACATCAATCTAAGAACATAGTGGATACTAGGGATCAAGCCCTAACAAAACTAACTTGATTACATGATGATTCTCATCCAACTCCTCACTGACCAGCGATCCTACGAAGGAATTACTCACTCCCGGTGGGGAGCATCATGGAATTGGCGATGGAGAAGGGTTGGTGATGACGAAGAACGAAGATCCCCCTCTCCGGAGCCCCAAACGGACTCCAGATCTGGCCTCCCGATGAAGAATAGGAGGTGACGGCGGCTCCGTCTCGTGGATCGTGATAATTCTTTCTCCCTCATTTTTTCTGGAAAAATAGGATTTTATAGCATCGGTTTCAGGGTCTGCGGGGCCACCAGGTGGGGACAACCCACCTGGGCGCGCCAGGAGAGGGGGCGCGCCCTGGTGGGTTGTGCCCACCCAGGTGTCCCTCTCCGGTAGGTCTTGGCTCCAGAAATTCTTATATTTTATATAAAAATTCCTTACAAAGTTTCGTTCCATTCCAAGAACTTTTATTTCTGCACAAAAACAACACCATGGTAGTTCTGCTGAAAACAGCGTCAGTCCGGGGTTAGTTTCATTCAAATCATGAAAATTAGAGTCCAAAACAAGAGGAAAAGCGTTAGGAAAAGTAGATATGTTGGAGACGTATCAAGAGTCTTGAGGCGGCGACAATAATTGTCGATGGAGGAGTTGTCCTGGTGGCACCCAAAAAACTCTTGCTGCAAAAAAACACGATGTTGGAGTTGATTGTTGGTGAAGAGCTCGTTCAGCTTGGTCTACATGGCGCATGCGTCATCACTGTCTTGCACAACCGTCTGAAAGAGGTCCGGCGACATGGTGAGGAAGAACCACCGGATGATCATGGTGTCGATGGTGGACCAGTAATGGAACTCGGGGACGAGGCTGGAGTCGACGGATCCGTCCACATGGTCGACAAGGTGGTACCCCCGGAACACGAGGGAGAAGTACTTCTTCCACGTGTAGTAGGAGGAGTCCGTCTAGGAGAGACGAACTGGCACCCGCTCATAGATTTTGAGGTTGCGGATGTCGTTGACGTCAGGAGGGTTGGCGTCGGCGAATGGGTTGGAGTTGGTGGACGCGGACGACGTGACAGATGACATGGCGGTGTGAGGTGGCGCGGCAGCGATGATCGGCTCGGGAAGCAGCGGCGGCTGCGGGTGGTGTGGCGGTTGTGGGAGGGAGAGGGTCACGGTGGCGAGGGGCAGCGATGACGGGAGTGTGGTGCGGCGCGTAGGGCAGCGGCTGCGGGTCACGTCGGCAGGGGTTGCGGGCGGTCGAGGCGAGCGGGGAAGGCAGCGGCGGCGAGGGGCGCGGCGGCGGCGAGCGCGGGGAAGGTGCGCGGGCGGCGACGGCTGAGTGGCGGCGGCGGCGGCGCGTGGGGGTCGCGCGGCGGCGGCAGCGGCGGGAGCTAGGGTTAAAACCTAAAAACCGATACCATGTATGATGTATGAATTGCACAGTGTATTGCTCATGTGCAAAGGCATGTATATATGATGTACAAAGTTGGGCCACGACCTCAACTATACAAGGAATTAGGAGGTGGGCCCAATACACAGATATGCACAACACATATACTCAACACATACCAAACACATTCTTAGGTGATGGATGGAGCAGGCACAGACCGACGGTATGCGGTGGATTGGGGTGTACAATTGAGATCAATGGTTAGGGGAAATTAGCATGCGGGTTTGATCCAATCTTTAAATGAGTTTTTTAGGCAATTACTATTTTTTGTATTTGGGTTTTCGTAAGAGCATCTTCAATAGATGATGTAGAATACATCACAAAAGATGGTTCGAGTAAAATTTATATCACCAAAAAGTAAAAAAAATTACATCACCAAAAACATGCAATTCCGACAGATGATGTAAAATAGGGCAGCCGCTCCAATAGATGATGTAAAATAGGTCAGTTGCACAACAACAACTCAACAATTATTTCAGACATATTTGAATTAAAATCATCTCAAATTAATCCTTAAACAAACATAACACTAATTTCATGAATTCACAACATCAAATTATTACATAATTCATCAAATCCACAACATGAAATGCAAAACAAATACAACGAAGTTCAGCAAACAATACAACATAGTTCATGCATAATACAACAAATATAGAGATGAAACTAGGAGGCCAGTTCCCCATGCCATGTCCAGCACTCCTCCATGATATCTTTTTGAAGATCATTGTGCGTATCGGTCTCTCTGATGTCATGGTACACCTCATAAAGCGTTTGATTCGGTCTTCCCTTCTAGTCGGCCGAACACGTATTCCCATGAGGTCATAGAGGTGTAATCAAAATTTTGTCCCCGCCCATTATTAATGATCATATTGTGCATGATCAAGCAAGCAGTTAGGATGTACCAAAGGTTCTCCTGATCCCAAAATCTAGCCAGTCCTCACACAATAGCAAATTAGGATTGAAAATTCCAAAGCACTCTCCACATCTTTACTAGCCGCCGCTTGAGCATTGTGAAAATAAACTTCTTTCTCACCTTGGGGGCTTGAGATTGGCTTCACGAAAGTAGCCCACTTCGGATAGATCTCATTCGCAAGGTATTTCCCATAGTTGTATGTGCACCCATTTTCTTGGAAAGTCACTGGTGGAGCCTTTCCATTGCCTAACTTCGCAAAAAGAGGTGATCAGTTGATCACATTGATGTCACTGCAAGATCCAGGCATGCCAAATCCATGTCTCCATATCAGTCACAGCCTCAAGAATGATGGTGGCATCCTTGCTACGTCCTTTGAACTATCTATGCCATGTCGCGGGACAACTCTTCCACTTCCAGTGCATGCAATAAATAGAGCCAAGCATAGCTAGAAACCCACGGGGTTTGTTCATCTCCAAAAGCCTCTGAGAGTCCTGAGCATTGGGTGATCTCAAGTACTCTGGACCGAAGACTTCTACCATAGTCTTTGCAAAAAATGACATAAAAGATAGAAGTGCTCTCTGCCATTGCCAAATTATCATCAATGTAATTTGCCGGAACACCATAGGCCATCATGCGCAATGCGGTAGTGACATTCTGCTTAGTGCTATGTCCAAGGTTTCTAGTGCAATTCCTCCTCTGCTAAAATGATCAGTCATGTTGCTTCACAGAATTGCAAATGTGAATAAACAAATCCTTCGACATCTTGAAACTACATCGAAAGTTCCTCCCTGGAAAAACTGGTGGAGTACCAAAATAGTTGTGCATCAATCTTTTGTGCATCTCTAGCCATTCTCTCAATACGTACTCATGGTCTAAATGGAACTGTCATGTTTCAGCTTCTTCTTCTTTGTCGGTGTGGAACGACACCTATGGGATCACAAGAATCCCTACTACGGTTGCCGGGGCGCAGGGTTGCAAGAAGAGCAGGATCAGTAGTCAGCACAAGGATCGTTTACCGAGGTTCGGGCCGCGAGGATGTGTAAAACCCTAGTCCTGCTTTGGTGGGTGTATTTCAGAGAGTTCTTGAGCTCTCGAACTAGCTGTGGTGAGTGCGTGGTTCGAAAAAGCCGAATCCTTCTCTAGTATGCCATGGGCCTCCTTTTATAGTCAAAAGGGGCTGCCACAGTGGCACACAGGAGGTGGAAAGGCGCACAGTGCTATGAGCTTATCGCTCGTATTACAGGACAAGACGCATTTAATGCGTCGCTGAGGTGTCTCCTAGCTTTATCGGGGACGGGGCGAGGCCCGTCCTGTCTGTCGCCGCTCCTCCTTGCTTCGACACGCGCCCTGGCCAGCGATGGGTGTGGCGCCATGTAGGCAGGCAGGCAGCTGAGGTGGCGCGGTGGTAGGGTCTTCACGAAGATCTGCATGCCGCCACGCAGGCGCCTGCTGAGTTGGCCTGGAAGCTGCATGTTGCCACGCAGGTGCCTGCCCAGCTGGTTTGGGCTGGCAGCTGCATGTGAATGGCGGTGGAGACTTGGTTGGTGCGGGCCTGGCGGTGGCCCCGCTGGCGTCCTCGGTGAGGGCCTTGCCGGGTGGCCCGGCAAGGGTCTTGCCGTGGCGCGCCGTCGTCCCCGGCAAGAATCTTGCCGAGGGTCTTGTGGTTCCCCTCGGCAAGGATCTTGCCGAGGGTCGCTGTCTTCTAATCCTCATCTGATCTTGAGTGTTCCTTCTCTTCACAAAGATATGCATGCCACCACAGAGGTGCCTCCCGAGCCCTGGCCCCACGTGGATGATGGTCTTAGGGACCGTGGGCTCAAGGGTGGCTCGCTCTGTTGGTGTGGGGCGAGCTGCCCCGGCAAGGGTCTTGCTGGGGGAAACTGCTCCGCCCCTCTGCTTCTTTGCGTCCTTGGTCTTGGCGTTGCTCTGGCTGTCTTGGGATTCGGTTTTACCTTGGTTCACCTCCCCTGCTCTGCATGGTGTGACCGTGGGCATGGCTCCGACTGCCCATGCACAGGTAAAGGGGTACAAAGGTGCGCCCCTTCTTTTGTACACCGACAGGAGCCCCCGGGCCTGGGCCACACATAAGCGCGACACGTTGTTGGGCCAGGCCCAAAACGGTGCACGGGCAGGCGGGGCGCTTTTTACCGCGGTAAAACTTTTCACGCGCTTCGGTTCCCACGACCCGCACGCGGCGTGGAGGGTGCGCGTGACGTGGGCAGCATGCGTGGGGCGGTTCCCGCACGCATGCGTCACATCATAGTAAATGGGCAGCGCGACCCGCACCTTCCCCATAAGAAGGGGAAACCGTGGACGCACTGTTCCTTTTACCCTTCGCGCAATCCCAATCTCGGAAGCCTCCACTTGTCTTCCTCTTCTTCCCCAAGCTTCGCTCTCGCTCTCCGCCATCGCGTTCCCGCCGCCTTCTGCCTTGCCCTTCTCTCCCAGCCGCCATGGCGCCGAAATCCGTCAAGGGCAAGGGCGTGGCCAAGAACGCCGGGGCGGCGGAGCCGCCGGAGAGTGCGCTGGCGGTGCAGCGGACGCAGTCCGCCTTCTTCCCCTCGACAGTCGACGGGTTCGAGCTTCGGGAATCCTTGAGGCCCCTATGGGGGGTGAAGACGGGGGAAGAGAATTTGGGGCATCCAGCCACGCGCGTCATCCCCGCCGACTACACCGAGGCTGCCCCATATCGGTATCCCTTCTTTGTCGACTATTTTTCTTGCGGACTTTGTCCTCCCTTCTCCGATTTCTTCAGGGACATCATGCACACTTTTGGCTTCTGCCTCTTGGATTTTACCCCGAATGCGGTGGTGTGCATGGCCCTTTTCGCGCACCTCTGCGAGGGTTTCGCCGGAGTGCACCCCAACACGGCGCTCTTCCGCCATTACTTCTTCCCTCGGATCCAGACGGGAGGCGCCATTTCGGGTTGCATCGCCTGGATCCCAAGATCCAAGGGAGCGTACCCGGATGGCGCCATGAAGGAGAGGTGGGAAGAATGGCGGGGCCGGTGGTGCTGGATCGAAGAGAAGGACCCGCCGGCATTCTGCGAAGTTCATCGGGCGTCGCCGGTCCGCAGAAGCGATTGGAGCGACGTCAACGCCGATGACGAGAAGCTCACGATCGCCACCACCAGGATCCTTCGGCTTACCGAGGCCGGGCTCACCCTTGAGATGATCGAGGCGGACTTCATCTGCCGCCGGATCGCTCCACTGCACAACAAGGGGAGGCCGGCCTGGCTCTTCACGAACCCCGCCAACATCATGCGGCTTCGCCCCGGCCTCGACCACAACTTCACGGTGATGGGGCATGCCCATTTCTGCCAGCGGCTCTTCCAGTTCTATGTGGGCCGCGACGGTGAGGTCGAGCGGACCGGCAAGGTCGCGAGGGCCGCCGTGAAGGCCGGCAAGGTCCTCAAGGGGCCTTTGTTCAAGCTGCCGACGGCGGTGGTCCCGCTGTGCAACAACTCGCGCCGGTCTGATATCATCGCCATGATGCCGGACTGCAACGCGCATGGCCCTGACCTGAGCTAGAAGGAGCCGGAGGACGCCGAGGTGCAGCAGTTCTTCGACACCCTGCACGAGGGGTATATCAACACCGACGCCGAGCGGCTGCTCATCCAGGACACCACCCAGGCGGAACTGGATTACATCGCCACCAGGGCAAGGGAGGCACAACTTGCCGAGGAGGCCGGCAGTGCTGGCGGTGTGGAGGACAAGGCCGCGATGGCTGCGGAGGAGGAGGAGCTCGCCCGGTGGGCGGCGGCCGCCGGGGAAGCCAGCAGCGCCGGCCCTGAGGCTCCTCTGGTTGAGGAAGCGGCCGACGAGTCGTCGTAAGAAAAGGCTGGGGCCGTTGACCCTCCGGCCACGGGGAGGGGGCGATTCCTGCGGCGGGCCATCTCCGGCGAGCTGGTGCGGCCTGTCAGGGCCGCACGGCGGCCAAAGTCCCCGGAGGAGGCCGCGCATCAGACGAGAGTTGCGGCGGCGAAGAAGGTGGTGAAGGCCGCGGCAGCGAGGAAGAAGGCATCTGCTCCTTCTCCATCCACGCACCCGCAGACTCCGCCCTCCTCCCCTCCTTCGGCAGACGCCGACGCGGGGGTCACTTTCGATTATGGATCCCTCAGCCCGAGGAGGAAGAGGAAGACAACAGAGGAGGAGGCGGACGACGAGTAAGTATCTAGTTCCTTTTCGTTATCTCTGCCTCCTCAATCTGTGTCGCTTGTCTTGACTTGTCTTTGTCTTCGCAGGGACATGGAGACGCTGGCCCAGAGAGTGAAGAGCGCCAAGGTCTTGGCGGGTGGCCAGCCCCCGGCTGGTACTTCGAGGGCGCCACTGGTGATGTTGAGCAGCCCGGACAGCAGCCCCCGGCATAGCCCCCAGCGTAAGTTCATCACTCTTCCCTCGTTGACATGTGTCAGGGGCACGACACTTTGGTGCTGACCTTGCCAGGTACGCAGGAGGAGAGCAGCAGCAGGAGGAGCCGCAGAGGGCTACTCCCAACACGCCGCCCCCATCGACCATGCCGCCCCGAGGGGCGCCCCCGGCAAGGGCGCCAAGCACCGAGCCCATGCACATGGAGGAGGAGGAGGAGAACTTGGGTGCTGGCGGCTTCGCCTCGACGCCAAATGTTGGCAGGGAGGGGACTTCCGTTTCCCATTCAGGTACTGGCGCTGGTAAGTCGCTCGCCGTTCGTCCCCGTTCCTTTTTCTTTCTGCTCTTGGTCTTGGCCTTGCCTCACTCCCTTCTTTGGTGTCCAGATCCCTTCTCGGTGAACCCAGAGGACGTGGACACCGTCATCGAGGACGTCGCCAAGGCTGCCGAGGCGGACGCCGAGAAGATCGCCGCGGAGGAGGCCACCAAGGGTGCTGCTGAGGACGCCGCCAAGGGGCTCGCCGGGAAGGCCGGCAAGGCCGCCGCTGAGGAGACCGACAAGGGGCCTGCCGGGGAGGCCGGCGGGGCCGCTGCCGAGGAGGAGGAGGAGGTGGCTGATGACCAACCTTCCTCTTCTGCTGCTTCCGGCTCCGGCAAGTACCTGAGGGTGAGTGACGACTTGTTCGTCCACCTTCCAGGCGTGTCGAGCACCAGGACACCCGTTGAGGGAGAGGTGTTCGACGACGAAGTGCTCACCGCTGCCGGGCTTGAAGTCGTCGACGAGCCGATCGTTGGCGGCGACGGCTCGCAGGAACAGCGGCTCCTCCACGCCATGGGCGCCAGCTACCGGAAGCTCCAGGCGCTCCACCGCGCCCGCCTGGACAAAGCTAAGTCCAGGACGGCGGTGGTGGAGCAGGCGGAGGCGGACCTCTAGAAGCGCGTCGCTGAGACGCAGGACTGGTTCCGCGAGGCTCACAAGGAGCTGAAGGCCGCCTAGGGCGAGCTGGCCAAGCGCGATGTGGAGCTCACCATGAAGCTGGCCGACATCGAGAAGCCCCAGGAGACGGCGGAGGGCTTGGCCGCGGCAGTCGAGGCCGCCTGGACTGTAACACCCCGGATGTAACTTTAAGAGCTCGGGAATTGTCTTATCCATCCCTTGCATATTATAGTTCATCACGAAGCTTTTGTAGCTTGGTGGCAGTGATTGAAGAACTCTATCAATGACACTATCAACCGGAAGATTAACTCCCAGTTGAGTCAAGTGATTGTGGTACCTAGACATTCTGAGTATATGTTCACTGACAGATATATTCTCCTCCATTTTGCAGCTGTAGAACTTATTGGAGACTTAATATCTATCAATCCAGGCATTTGCTTGAAATATTAACTTCAACTCCTGGAACATCTCATATGCTCCATGACGTTCAAAACGTCATTGAGGTCCTGGTTCTAAGCCGTAAAGCATGGCATGCTAAACTATCGAGTAGTCATCAGCTTTGCTCTGCCAGGCGTTCACAACGTCTGGTGTTGCTCCTGCAGCGGGTCTTGCACCTAGCGGTGCTTCCAGGACGTAATTCTTCTATGCAGCAATGAGGATAACCCTCAAGTTACGAACCCAGTCCGTGTAGTTGCTACCATCATCTTTCAACTTAGCTTTCTCTAGGAATGCATTAAAATTCAAAGGAACAGTAGCACGAGCCATTTATCTACAACAACATAGACATGCAAAATACTATCAGGTACTAAGTTCATGATAAATTAAAGTTCAATTAATCATTTTACTTAAGAACTCCCACTTAGATAGACATCCCTCTAAACATCTGAGTGATCACGTGATCCATATCAACTAAACCATGTCCGATCATCACGTGAGATGGAGTAGTTTTCAATGGTGAACATCACTATGTTGATCATATCTACTATATGATTCACGCTCGACCTTTCAGTCTCAGTGTTCCAAGGCCATATCTGCATATGCTAGGCTTCTCAAGTTTAACCCGAGTATTCTGCGTGTGCAAAACTGGCTTGCACCCGTTGTATGTGAACGTACAGCTTATCACACCCGATCATCACGTGGTGTCTCGGCACGACGAACTGTAGCAATGGTGCATACTCAGGGAGAACACTTGTACCTTGAAATTTAGTGAGAGATCATCTTATAATGCTACCGCCGTACTACGCAAAATAAGATGCATAAAAAGATAAACATCACATGCAATCAAATAAGTGATATGATATGGCCATCATCATCTTGTGCCTTTGATCTCTATCTCCAAAGCACCGTCATGATCACCATCGTCACCGGCTTGACACCTTGATCTCCATCGAAGCATCGTTGTCGTCTTGCCAACTATTGCTTCTACGACTATCGCTACCGCTTACTGATAAAGTAAAGCAATTACATGGTGATTACATTTCATACAATAAAGCGACAACCATATGGCTCCTTCCAGTTGCCGATAACTTTTACAAAACATGATCATCTCATACAACAATTTATATATGATCATGCCTTGACCATATCACATCACAGCAAGCCCTGCAAAAACAAGTTAGACGTCCTCTACTTTGTTGTTGCAAGTTTTACGTGGCTGCTACAGGCTTCTAGCAAGAACCATTCTTACCTACGCATCAAAACCACAACGATTTTTCGTCAAGTGTGTTGTTTTAACCTTCAACAAGGACCGGGCGTAGTCAAATTCGATTCAACTAAAGTTGGAGAAACAGACACCCACTAGCCACCTATGTGCAAAGCACGGCGGTACAACCAACCTCATGAACGCCGTCATGTAATGTCGGTCTGGGCCGCTTCATCCAACAATACTGCCGAATCAAAGTATGACATGCTGGTAAGCAGTATGACTATTATCGCCCACAACTCTTTGTGTTCTACTCGTGCATATAACATCTACGCATAGACCTGGCTCTGATACCACTGTTGGGGAACGTAGTATTTCAAAAAAATTACCTACGATCATGCAAGATCTATCTAGGAGAAGCATAGCAACGAGCGGGGAGAGTGTGTCCATGTACCCTCATAGACCAAAAGCGGAAGTGTTTAGTAACGCGGTTGATGTAGTCAAACGTATTCGCGATCCAACCGATCCAAGTACCGAACGCACGGCACCTCCGCGATTAGCACAAGTTTAGCTCGGTGACGTCCCTCGAACTTTTGATCCAGTTGAGGCCGAGGGAGAGTTTCGTCAGCACGACGACGTGGTGACGGTGATGATGAAGTTACCGGCGCAGGGCTTCACCTAAGCACTACGACGATATGACCGAGGTGTGTAACTATGGAGGGGGGCACCGCACACGGCTAAAAGATCAACTTGTGTGTCTATGGGGTGCCCCTGGCCACGTATATAAAGGAGGGGAGGGAATAGGTGGCTGGCCCTAGGGGGGCGCGGTAGGTGTGAGGAATCCTACTAGGACTCCCCAGTCCAAGTAGGATTCCCCTTCTCTTTCCTATTCCTAGTAGGAGGAGGGAAGGAGGAGGAGGAGAGAAGGAAAGGGGGGCCGCCACCCCAACCCTAGACTAATTCGGTTTGGGCTAGGGGGCGCGCGCCACTGCCGGGCCGGCCTCCTCTCTTCCACCACTAGGCCAATGAGGCCCAATAACTTCCCGGGGGGTTCCGGTAACCTCCGGTACTCCGAAAATCATCTGAAACGACCCGAACCATTTCGGTGTCCGAATGTAACCTACCAATATATTAATCTTTATGTCTCGACCATTTCGAGACTCCTCATCACGTCCATGATCTCATCCGGGACTCCGAACAAACTTCGGTCATCAAAACACATAAACTCATAATACAAATCGTCATCGAACGTTAAGCGTGCGGACCCTACGGGTTCGAGAACTATGTAGACATGACCGAGACACATCTCTCGTCAATAACCAATAGCGGAACCTGGATGCTCATATTGGCTCCTACATATTCTACGAAGATCTTTATCGGTCAAACCGCATAACAACATACGTTGTTCCCTTTGTCATCGGTATGTTACTTGCCCGAGATTCGATCGTTGGTATCATCATACCTAGTTCAATCTCGTTACCGGCAAGTCTCTTTACTTGTTCCGTAATACATCATCCCGCAACTAACTCCTTAGTAACTTTGCTTACAAGGCTTATAGTGATGAGCATTACCGAGAGGGCCCAGAGATACCTCTCCGACACTCAGAGTGACAAATCCTAGTCTTGATCTATGCCAACTCAACAAACACCATCGGAGACACCTGTAGAGCATCTTTATAATCACCCAGTTATGTTGTGACGTTTGATAGCACACTAAGTGTTCCTCCGGTATTCGGGAGTTGCATAATGCCATAGTCATAGGAACATGTATAAGTCGTGAAGGAAGCAATAGCAATAAACTTAAACGATCACAGTGCTAAGCTAACGGATGGGTCTTGTCCATCACATCATTCTCTAATGATGTGATCCCGTCCATCAAATGACAACACATGTCTATGTTTAGGAAACTTAATCATCTTTGATTAACGAGCTAGTCTAGTAGAGGCATAGTAGGGACACACTATTTGTCTATGTATTCACACATGTACTAAGTTTCCGGTTAATACAATTCTAGCATGAATAATAAACATTTATCATGATATAAGGAAATATAAATAACAACTTTATTATTGCCTCTAGGGCATATTTCCTTCAACTACGTTCCCCAATAGTGGTATCAGAGCCAGGTCTATGCGTAGATGATATGCATGAGTAGAACACAAAGCATTGTGGGCGATAATAGTCATACTGCTTACCACCAACGTCTTCCTTTGATTCGGCGGTATTGTTGGATGAAGTGGCCCGGACCAACATTACATTACCACGTTCATGAGACCGGTTCTACCGACGTGCTTGCACACAGGAGCCTGGCGGGTGTCTGTTTCTCCAACTTTAGTTAAATCAAGTTTGACTACGGCCGGTCCTTGTTGAAGGTTAAAACATCACACTTGACGAAAAATCATTGTGGTTTTGATGCGTAGGTAAGAACGGTTCTTGCTAGAAACTCATAGCAGCCTAGTAAAACTTGCAACAACAAAGTAGAGGACGTCTAACTTGTTTTTGCAGGGCATGTTGTGATGTGATATGGTCAAGACATGATGAGATATAAATTGTTGTATGAGATGATCATGTTTTGTAAAAGTTATCGGCAACTGGAAGGAGCCTTATAGTTGTCGCTTTATTGTATGAAATGCAATCGCCATGTAATTGCTTTACTTTATCACTAAGCAGTAGCGATAGTCGTAGAAGCAATAGTTGGCAAGACGACAACGATGCTTCGATGGAGATCAAGGTGTCAAGCCGGTGACGATGGTGATCATGACGGTGCTTTGGAGATAGAGATCAAAGGCACAAGATGATAATGGCCATATCATATCACTTATTTGATTGCATGTGATGTTTATCTTTTTATGCATCTTATTTTGCTTAGTACGGCGGTAGCATTATAAGATGATCTCTCACTAAATTTCAAGGTACAAGTGTTCTCCCTGAGTATGCACCGTGCTACAGTTCGTCATGCCAAGACACCACGTGATGATCGGGTGTGATAAGCTCTACACTTACATACAACGGGTGCAAGCCAGTTTTGCGCGTGCACAATACTCTGGTTAAACTTGACGAGCCTAGCATATGCATATATGGCTTCGGAACACTGAGACCGGAAGGTCGAACGTGAATCATATAGTAGATATGATCAACATAGTATGTTCACCATTGAAAACTACTCCATCTCACGTGATGATCGGACATGGTTTACTTGATATGGATCACGTGATCATTTAGATGACTAGAGGGATGTCTATCTAAGTGGGAGTTCTTAAGTAATATGATTAATTGAACTTTAATTTATCATGAACTTAGTACCTGATAGTTTTTGCATATCTATGTTGTTGTAGATCAATGGCCCATGTTACCGTTCCCTTGAATTTTAATGCGTTCCTAGAGAAAGCTAAGTTGAAAGATGATGGTAGCAACTACACGGACCGGGTCCGTAACTTGAGGATTATCCTCATTGCTGCATAGAAGAATTACATCCTGGAAGCACCGCTAGGTGCCAGACCCGCTACAGGAGCAACTCCGGACATTATGAACGTCTGGCCGAGCAAAGCTGATGACTACTCGATAGTTCAGTGTGCCATGCTTTACGGCTTAGAATCGGGACTTGAAAGATGTTTTGAACGTCATGGAGCATATGAGATGTTCCAAGAGTTGAAGTTAATATTTCAAGTAAATGCCCGAGTTGAGAGATATGAAGTCTCCAACAAGTTCTATAGCTGTAAGATGGAGGAGAATAGTTCTGTCAGTGAACACATACTCAGAATGTCTGGGTACCATAACCACTTGACTCAGCTGGGAGTTAATCTTCCTGATGATAGTGTTATTGACAGAGTTCTTCAACCACTGCCACCAAGCTATAAAGGCTTCGTGATGAACTATAATATGCAAGGGATGGAAAAGACAATTCCCGAGCTCTTCGCGATGCTAAAGGCTGTGGAGGTAGAAATCAAGAAGGAGCATCAAGTGTTGATGGTTAACAAGACCACTAGTTTCAAGAAAAAGGGCAAAGGGAAGAAGGGGAACTTCAAGAAGAACAGCAAGCAAGTTGCTGCTCAAGGGAAGAAGCCAAAGTCTGGACCTAAGCCTGAAATTGAGTGCTTCTACTACAAAGGGCCTGGTCACTGGAAGCGGAACTGCCCCAAGTATTTGGCGGATAAGAAGGATGGCAAAGTGAAAGGCATATTTGATATACATGTTATTGATGTGTACCTTACTAATGCTCGTAGTAGCACCTGGGTATTTGATGTCGATTCTGTTGCTCATATTTGCAACTTGAAACAGGGGCTACGGATTAAACGAAGATTGGATAAGGACGAGGTGACGATGCGCGTCAGAAATGGTTCCAAGGTTGATGTGATCGCCATCGGCATGCTACCTCTACATCTACTATCGGGATTAGTTTTAGACCTAAATAATTGTTATTTTGTGCCCGCGTTGAGCATGAACATTATATCTGGATCTTGTTTGATGCGAGACGGTTATTCATTTAAATAAGAGAATAGTGGTTGTTCTATTTATATGAGTAATATATTTATGGTCATGCACCCTTGATGAGTGGTCTATTTTTGTTGAATCTCGATTGTAGTAATACACATATTCATAATATTGAAGCCAAAAGATGCAAAACTAATAATGATAGTGCAACTTATTTGTGGCACTGCCGTTTAGGTCATATTGGTGTAAAGCACATGAAGAAACTCCATGCTGATGGGCTTTTGCAATCACTTGATGCTTGCGAACCATGCCTCATGGGCAAGATGACTAAGACTCCGTTCTCCGGAACAATGGAGCGAGCCACTGACTTATTGGAAATAATACATACTGATGTATGCGCTCCG
This sequence comes from Triticum aestivum, assembly GCF_018294505.1. Lineage (NCBI taxonomy): Eukaryota > Viridiplantae > Streptophyta > Magnoliopsida > Poales > Poaceae > Triticum > Triticum aestivum. Next base: position 257,426,563 of record NC_057808.1, on the reverse strand, counting down.
ATGAGTGTTGAGGCTCGCGGCGGGTATCGTTATTTTCTGACCTTCACAGATGATTTGAGCAGATATGGGTATATCTACTTAATGAAACATAAGTCTGAAACATTTGAAAAGTTCAAAGAATTTCAGAGTGAAGTGGAAAATCATAGTAACAAGAAAATTAATTTTCTACGATCTGATCGTGGAGGTGAATATTTGAGTTATGAGTTTGGTCTTCGTTTGAAACAATGTGGAATAGCTTTGCAACTCACACACCTGGAACACCCCAGTGTAATGGTGTGTCCGAACGTCGTAACCGTACTTTATTAGATATGGTGCGATCTATGATGTCTCTTACCGATTTACCACTATCGTTTTGGGGTTATGCTTTAGAAACGGCTGCATTCACGTTAAATAGGGCACCATCTAAATCCGTTGAGACGACACCATATGAATTGTGGTTTGGCAACAAACAATTGTCGTTTCTTAAAGTTTGGGGCTGCGATGCTTATGTGAAAAAGCTTCAACCTGATAAGCTCATACCCAAATGGGAGAAATGCGTCTTCATAGGATACCCAAAGGAGACTATTGGGTACACCTTCTATCACAGATCCGAAGGCAATATATTCATTGCTAAGAATGGATCCTTTCTAGAGAAGGAGTTTCTCTTGAAAGAAGTGAGTGGGAGGAAAGCAGAACTTGATGAGGTAATTGTACCTTCTCCCGAACTGGTAAGTAGTTCATCACAAAAATCAGTTCCAGTGATTCCTACACCAATTAGTGTGGAAGTTAATGATGATGATCATGAAACTTCAGATCAAGTTACTACCAAACCTCGTAGGTCAACCAGAGTACGTTCCGCACCAGAGTGGTACGGAAATCCTATTCTGGAAGTCATGTTACTAGACCATGACGAACCTATGAACTATGAGGAAGCGATGATGAGCCCAGATTCCGCGAAATGGCTTGAGGCCATGAAATCTGAGATGGGATCCATGTATGAGAACAAAGTATGGACTTTGGTTGGCTTGCCCGATGATTGGCAAGCCATAGAGAATAAATGGATCTTCAAGAAGAAGACTGGCGGTGACGGTAATGTTATTGTCTACAAAGCTCGACTTGTTGCGAAAGGTTTTCGACAAGCTCAAGGAGTTGACTACGATGAGACCTTCTCACCCATAGCGATGCTTAAGTCTGTCCGAATCATGTTAGCAATTGCCGCAGCTTATGATTATGAAATTTGGCAAATGGATGTCAAAACTGCATTCCTTAATGGATATCTTAAAGAAGATTTGTATATGATGCAACCAGAAGGTTTCGTCGATCCTAAAGGTGCTAACAAAGTGTGCAAGCTCCAGCGATCCATTTATGGACTGGTGCAAGCATCTCGGAGTTGGACTATACGCTTTGATAGTGTGATTAAAGCATATGGTTTTATACAGACTTTTGGAGAAGCCTGTATTTACAAGAAAGTGAGTGGGAGCTCTGTAACATTTCTGATAGTATATGTGGATGACATATTGTTGATTGGAAATGATATAGAATTTCTGGATAGCATAAAAGGATACTTGAATAAGAATTTTTCAATGAAAGACCTCGGTGAAGCTGCTTATATATTGGGCATCAAGATCTATAGAGATAGATCAAGACGCTTAATTGGACTTTCACAAAGCACATACCTTGATAAAGTTTTGAAGAAGTTCAAAATGGATCAGTCAAAGAAAGGGTTCTTGCATGTGTTACAAGATGTGAAGTTGAGTCAGACTCAATGCCCGACCGTTTTAGAAGATAGAGACAAAATGGAAGTCATTCCCTATGCCTCAGCCATAGGTTCTATAATGTATGCAATGTTGTGTACCTGACCTGATGTGTGCCTTGCTATAAGTTTAGCAGGGAGGTACCAAAGTAATCCAGGAGTGGATCACTGGACAGCGGTCAAGAACATCCTGAAATACCTGAAAAGGACTAAGGATATGTTTCTCGTTTATGGAGGTGACAAAGACCTTGTCGTAAATGGTTACGTCGATGCAAGCTTTGACACTGATCCGGATGACTCTAAGTCACAAACCGAATACGTAGTTATATTCAATGGTGGAGCTGTCAGTTGGTGCAGTTCCAAGCAGAGCGTCGTGGCGGGATCTACGTGTGAAGCGGAGTACATAGCTGCTTCGGAAGCAGCAAATGAAGGAGTTTGGATGAAGGATTTCATATCTGATCTAGGCGTAATACCTAGTGCATCGGGTCCAATGAAAATCTTTTGTGACAATACTGGAGCAATAGTCTTGGAGAAGGAATCCAGATTTCACAAGAGAACCAAACACCAAGAGACGCTTCAATTCCATTGGCGATCAAGTCAAGGAGGGAGACATAGAGATTTGCAAAACACATACGGATCTGAATGTTGCAGACCCGTTGACTAAGCCTCTTCCACAAGCAAAACATGATCAGCACCAAGACTCCATGGGTGTTAGAATCATTACTATGTAATCTAGATTATTGACTCTAGTGCAAGTGGGAGACTGAAGGAAATATGCCCTAGAGGCAATAATAAAGTTGTTATTTATATTTCCTTATATCATGATAAATGTTTATTATTCATGCTAGAATTGTATTAACCGGAAACTCAGTACATGTGTGAATACATAGACAAAACAGAGTGTCCCTAGTATGCCTCTACTTGACTAGCTCGTTAATCAAAGATGGTTAAGTTTCCTAAACATAGACATGTGTTGTCATTTGATGAACGAGATCACATCATTAGGGAATGATGTGATAGACAAGACCCATCCGTTAGCTTAGCATTATGATCATTTAGTTTTATTGCCATTGCTTTCTTCATGACTTATACATATTCCTCTGACTATGAGATTATGCAACTCCCGAATATCGGAGGAACACCTTGTGTGCCATCAAACGTCACAACATAACTGGGTGATTATAAAGATGCTCTACAGATGTCTCTGAAGGAGTTTGTTGGGTTGGCATAGATCAAGATTAGGATTTGTCACTCTGTGTATCGGAGAGGTATCTCTGGGCCCTCTCGGTAATGCACATCACTATAAGCCTTGCAAGCAATGTGACTAATGAGTTAGTTGCGGGATGATGCATTACTAAACGAGTAAAGAGACTTGCCAATAACGAGATTGAAATAGGTATGATGATACCGACGATCGAATCTCGGGCAAGTAACATACAGTTGACAAAGGGAATGACGTATGTTGTTATGCGGTTTGACTGATAAAGATCTTCGTAGAATATGTAGGAACCAATATGAGCATCTAGGTTCCGCTATTGGTTATTTACCGGAGATGTGTCTCGGTCATGTCTACATAGTTCTCGTACCCATAGGGTCCGCACGCTTAATGTTCGATGACGATTTGTATTATGAGTTATGTGTTTTGGTGACCGAAGTTTGTTCGGAGTCCCGGATGAGATCACGGACATGACGAGGAGTCTCAAAATGGTCGAGAGGTAAAGATTGATATATTCGAAGGTTATATACGGACACCGAAATGGTTCCGAAGAGGTTCGGGGATTTTTCGGAGTACCGGGAGGCTATCGGAACCCCCCGGGAAAGTTAACGGGCCTCATGGGCCATAGTGGAGAAGAGGAGGCAGGCCACGGGAGGTGGCGCTGGCCTCCCCCTTGCCCAAACCGAATTGGACAAGGGGTGGGGGCGCCCCCCCCCTTTCCTTCTACCTCTCCTCTCTTTCCCCTTTCGCCTCTCCATTGGAAAGGAAGGGGGGCCGAATCCTACTAGGAGTGGAGTCCTAGTAGGACTCCCCCCCCATGGCACGCCACCCCTTGGGCCAGCCACCTCCTCCTCCCCTCCTTTATATATGGGGCGGGGGCACCCCAAAGGCACATCAATTGTTCTCTTAGCCGTGTGCGGTGCCCCCCTCCATAGTTTACTCCTCCGGTCATAACGTCATAGTGCTTAGGCGAAGCCCTGCGCGGATCACATCACCATCACCGTCACCAGACCATCATGCTGACGGAACTCTCCCTTGACCCTCTACTGGATCAAGAGTTCGAGGGACGTCATCGAGCTGAACATGTGCTGAACACGGAGGTGCCGTACATTCGGTACTTGGATCGGCTGGATCGTGAAGACGTTCGACTACATCAACCGCGTTAATATAATGCTTCCGCTTTCAGTCTACGAGGGTACGTGGACACACTCTCCCCTCTCATTGCTATGCATCTCCTAGATAGATCTTGCGTGATCGTAGGAAATTTTTTGAAATTGCATGCTACGTTGCCCAACAATTAGAGGATATAGGTCTAGTTCTAATTTATCAACTAGGACCAACTAAAACTAGAACTAGAGAACTAGAGGAGGCTCCAAAAACTTGTGTAGACATAAGTGCCCAAAATCTCTAGTATATACAGGTTGGAGGGGAGAGGAGGGGCGCCACAAGGAGGGAAAAGGTCTTCCCTCCTTTCGTCGGCTTAGGGGGGAGGAGGAGTGCTCCCCCACTCCAATTTGGCCTCCTCAAGTGGAAAGGGGGTGCCTCTCCCTATTGGGCCATTGTGGCCCATTCTCCTTCCATCACTTGGCCTTTTAAGGCCCGTTGATATTTAATTAAATATAAAAGCCTCCTAACTATTATTAGATCCTTTTATTATATTAATTTAACATCTCCAGAAACATTTTCCACCTATATATTATTTATCAGTAATACCCGGTATTGCCTGATAAACTCTGAAACCCTTCCAATGACATCGAAACACTTTCAGTTCCTCTTGAAACTATTTTGAATATTAACGAAACTATTTCAAAAATATTTCATCATTACTTCCGTCCTACTAACACTCAGCACATCGTGTTTACCTTAAGCTTGTGACCCTATAGGTTCGGTAAAACATAGACATGAACAAAATCCCCTTTATTCAATGACCGATAGCGGAACCATGAACGTCCATATCGATCCCTATGAATACATGAATGACATTCGAGTGAACCTTTGGTTATCATGTGCTATGCAACACTTTACAAAACCCTAGGTGAGATATATCGGTATCCTATTGAGTCGTACACATGCTCACTATACCGGTCTCCTTGTTACCGGTTTTGTTCTTCTTTCTCGTTGACATGTTTCGGCATCCCCGTGACATAGTCACCTATGTCTGGCAAGACGATGAAGGATGTTGTCACACCGAGAGGGCCCTAAGAATATCTCTCCAGTGCCATAGGAGCAAATTCCACTCTTGAGTTATCTTATCCCCTCTCAAACTTTCTGATGTACCTGAAATTGTCCTTATGATCACTGTGTTACAAATGACGTTTGAGAAAACCCAAAGTCCGCTATACGGTAAGAAGTAACTACAATACTCTCATGGTCTAAGAAACTAAAACACACATTAACACTCCGTGTTATAACAATTGACTTCTGACAAGATTATCACAAAGTATAACAAACAAGTTTGGGTCGATTCAATATGATCGTTCTTCTAACGTCATACTGCCGTGTTGTTTTAGGATTACTGTTACACACGATATCCTAAGATATGAAAAACATGATCACCAACAACACTTGAGCTAGTCTTATAGGCAAGACTAGGAACCTATTTTTTTCATTTATCATTCCACACGTGGATATGTGTAACATCCCAAATTTTTATTTTGGAATATTTTACAATTATAGCTAAGCATCTATTGCATTTTGATTGAAATGAGGTGGCATTTGAATTTGCAGAGGCAACTGAGTTTCCATTTGCATTTTGACTCCTTTTCAAAAAGTTGGCATTTGAATTATATTAAAAAAATACCTGACAAAATACTTTGATCAAAAAGTATGAAAGAAGGTAACATGACACCCCAAAAGTCAGAGGAAAACCCAAAAGAGTTGAAAGTCAAATATGGTTTTATTTGGAATTTTCAAAAAAAAAGGTTTTTTATAAAGTTTCTCCTTTGCCTATGAAAAATAGTTCATGTTTTAGGATTTATTTTTCTGATCATTTCGGTATATAATATGTATATAGTATATTTCTATTTATTTTCTTTTCTTTTTCTTTATCTCTCTATTTTTCAAATAAAAGATAACCCTTTTGATTAGAAACCCAGCACGCGGCCCACCTCTCTCTCTCTATCTCTCTCTCTCACTCTCTCTCTCCCACGCCGCGGCCCACTGGCCAGCTTGTCCAGCCGCGCGCACCCGACCGAATCCCACCGAGTCGGTCGTCCGATTCGGTTTTCTCCCCCCTCTCTCTCTCTGGCACATGGACCCCACCGCCCACTTCCTCTCTCGCCCGTTCACCTCCCCCCTCCGCCCCCGATCACTTTCCCTCCGTCGGAGATCCTCGCCGGATCTCGATTTGCTGCCGATCCCGCACGCCCCCTGCCCTATAAAGAGAACGCCATCCTCGTACGATCCCCCTAACCCCCCTCCCTCCACGCACTCCACCGCACCCAATCCCTCGCCGGACTCTGCTTCTGCCGCCGCTTGCTATCGCTCACTCTGTCGCCCTTCGACCACCCTAGCCCCTGCCACCACCACCCACCTACTCGTGGTCGTCATGCGCATCTCTGGAGCAACTTGTCGGAGCTCGACCCTCCTGGAACACCGTCGCCATCATCCACAGCGCCGCCACTGTCGTTGGAGTTCTTCCCAGCCACCGCCGTGAGCTCCGTTCCTCCCCATGTCGTCTGATCCCGATCTAACGGATAGAATAGATACTGAATCGTTTTCGGTTAGTCTTCGGTTAACGCTCGTTTCCCTCGCACGCACACCCCCTCTACCAAATAGGTTTGCGCCACGTAGCCCATCGCTCGATCAGTAGTTTTTTCTGTTTTTTTATTTTCTGTTTTTAAACAGAATTGGTTTCTGTTTTAGAATTGCAATATCTCCTACAATATTTAATGTTTTAGCTGATTCTTTTTACATTAGGTTTATAATTTTATGAAGTTTTTGTAGATGCAAAGTTTGACCATGTTTGAAAATTTTAAATTTGAATTCATGAATTTCATTCAAACACTAGATTACCAATATCTTTTGTTTGAAAATAGCTTTTAATTTGATTCTTTTTGCAAATGGTCACAGAAATAGTTGTGCATCCAGTAGCACCTCTAATTTTATTTTCGTTTTATTTTAAAATTTATTTTCTAGCAAAAAAGTATTGTTTTAGTATTTTATAGGATTAGTGTCATGTGTGTACTAGCCACCTATGTAATGGGATGTTTGTCGTGTATCACACACATCTTGTATACACGAAACGTTTCTGTTCTCGGCTCAACAGAAACAGTTTATCGGAATGAACTGTATGCCCTCCATTGCACACACCTTGATCTGGCTGAACCATTTCTGTTGCGTTGCCTAATCGAAAATAGTCCATCCGAGTGAACTGTATGCCCTATATCGCACACACCTTGATATGGCTAGCGCCTGGCCGTTTCTTTTGTGTTGCCTAATCACAAATAGTTCCTCCGGGTGAACTGTATGCCGTCTATCGCACACACCTTGATCTGGCTGTCCGTTTCTGTTGTTCCGCCTCATCACAAACAGTTTATCCGAGTGAACTGTATGCCGTATATCTCACACACCATCATCTGGTTGCCCGTTTTTGTTGTTCTGCCTCATTGCAAACAGTTCATTGAACCGAGCCATATGCCAAGCATCGCATACGCAAGTAAAATCTGAACTGTGTATGATATATCTGCCATCGCAAACGTTTTGCATCCTTTTTGATCTATTTTTACATCACCGTTTGCGATTAATGGATTGCACACAGTTTTGTCGAAGGGTCTCCGATTGTAGTGTCGCGTTAGCGAAGGAAATATGCCCTAGAGGCAATAATAAATTTGTTATTTTATATTTCCTTATACATGATTAATGTTTATTATTCATCCTAGAATTGTATTGATCGGAAACCAAAATATATGTGTGAATGCATAGACAAACATTGTGTCCGTAGTGAGCATCTACTTGACTAGCTCATTGATCAAAGATGGTTAAGGTTTCCGGACCATGGACATGAGTTGTCATTTGATAACGGGATCACATCATTAGGAGAATGATGTGATGGACCAGACCCATCCGTTAGCTTAGCATATTGATCGTTCAGTTTTATTTCTATTGATTTCTTCATGTCAAATACATATTCCTTCGACTATGAGATTATGCAACTCCCGGATACCAGAGGAATATCTTTTGTGCTATCAAACGTCACAACGTAACTGGGTGATTATAAAGATGCTCTACAGGTATCACCGAAGGTGTTTGTTGGGTTGGCATAGATCGAGATTAGGATTTATCACTCTGAGTATCGGGGAGGTATCTCTAGGCCCTCTCGGTAATGCACATCATAAGAAGCCTTGCAAGCAAAGTGACTAATGAGTTAGTTGCAGGATGATGTATTACGGAACGAGAAAAGAGACTTGCCGATAACGAGATTGAACTAGGTATGTAGATACCGACGATCGAATCTCGGGCAAGTAACATACCGATGGACAAAGGGAATAATGTATGTTGTCATAACGGTTCGACCGATAAAGATCTTCGTAGAAATATGTAGGAGCCAATATGAGCATCCAGGTTCCACTATTGGTTATTGATCGGAGAGGTGTCTCGGTCATGTCTACATAGTTCTCGAACCCGTAGGGTCCGCATGCTTAACGTTCGATGATGATATTGTATTATATGAGTTATGTGATTTGGTGACCAAATGTTGTTCGGAGTCCCAAATGAGATCACGAACATGACGAGGAGTCTTGAAATGGTCGATAGGTAAAGATTGATATATAGGACGATGGTATTCGGACACCGGAAGTGTTTCGGAGTGTATCGGGTATTTATCGGAGTACCGGAGGGGTTACCGGAACCCCCGGGGGATGTATATGGGCCATATCGGCCATAAGAGGGGAGCACACCAGCCCACAAGGGCTGGCGTGCCCCCCTTTGGCATGTGGCCGAATTGGAGAAGGAAAAAGGGGGGTTCAGCCCTCCCTTCCTTTCTCTCTTCCCCCTTCCTTTCTTCTCCGGTGGAAAAAGGAAAGGGGGGCGCCACTTGGGGAAACCCCAAGTAGGATTCGGATCCTACTTGGGGCGCCCCTGTCTGCCTCTCCTTCCCTCCCACCTATATATATGTGTGGAAGGGGCACCTAGAACACATAACATCAATTTTTCGCCGTGTGTGGCGCCCCCCTCCACAGTTTACACCCGCGGTCATATTCTCGCGGTGCTTAGGCGAAGGCCTACGCGGATCACTTCACCATCACCGTCACCATGCCGTCGTGCTGAGGGAACTCATCTACAACCTCGACACCTTGCTGGATGATACGTCTCCAACGTATCTATAATTTTTGATTGCTCCATGCTATATTATATTCTGTTTTGGACATTATTGGGCTTTATTATATACTTTTATATTATTTTTGGGACTAACCTATTAACCGGAGGCCCAGCCCAGAATTGTTGTTTTTTTCCTATTTCAGAGTTTCGCAGAAAAAGAATATCAAACGGAGCCCAAACAGAATGAAACCTTCGGGAACGTGATTTTCGGAACGAACATGATCCAGAGGACTTGGACCCTACGTCAAGACTTCAATCAGGAAGCCACGAGGTAGGGGGGCGCGCCCTCCACCCTCGTGGGCCCCCTGTTGCTCCACCGATGTACTCCTTCCTCCTATATATACCTATGTACCCCCAAACTACCAGATACGGAGCCAAAAACCTAATTCCACCGCCGCAACCTTCTGTACCCGTGAGATCCCATCTTGGGGCCTGTTCCGGAGCTCCGCCGGAGGGGGCATCGATCACGGAGGGCTTCTACATCAACACTATAGCCTCTCCGATGATGTGTGAGTAGTTTACCTCAGACCTTTGGGTCCATAGTTATTAGCTAGATGGCTTATTCTCTCTTTTTGGATCTCAATGCAATGTTCTTCCCCTCTCTCGTGGAGATCTATTCGATGTAATCTTCTTTTGCGGTGTGTTTGTTGAGACCGATGAATTGTGGGTTTATGATCAAGTTTATCTATGAACAATATTTGAATCTTCTCTGAATTCTTTTATGTATGATTGGTTATCTTTGCAAGTCTCTTCGAATTATCAGTTTGGTTTGGCCTACTAGATTGATCTTTCTTGCAATGGGAGAAGTGCTTAACTTTGGGTTCAATCTTGCGGTGTCCTTTCCCAGTGACAGTAGGGGCAGCAAGGCACGTATTGCATTGTTGCCATAGAGGATAACAAGATGGGGTTTATATCATATTGCATGAATTTATCCCTCTACATCATGTCATCTTGCTTAAAGCGTTACTCTGTTCTTATGAACTTAATACTCTAGATGCATGCTGGATAGTGGTCGATGTGTGGAGTAATAGTAGTAGATGCAGGCAGGAGTCGGTCTACTTGTCTCGGACGTGATGCCTATATACATGATCATACCTAGATATTCTCATAACTATGCTCAATTCTGTCAATTGCTCAACAGTAATTTGTTCACCCACCGTAAATACTTATGCTCTTGAGAGAAGCCACTAGTGAAACCTATGGCCCCCGGGTCTATTTTCCATCATATTAATCTCCCGACAACAAGCTATTTCTGGCGCCGTTATTATTTTACTTTCTTTATTTTGCATCTTTATCCCAAAAATACCAAAAATATTATCTTATCATATCTATCAGATCTCACTCTCATAAGTGACCGTGTAGGGATTGACAACCCCTTATCGCGTTGGTTGCGAGGATTTATTTGTTTGTGTAGGTGTGAGGGACTCGTGTGTGGCCTCCTACTGGATTGATACCTTGGTTCTCAAAAACTGAGGGAAATACTTACGCTACTTTGCTGCATCACCCTTTCCTCTTCAACGGAAAACCAACGCAGTGCTCAAGAGGTAGCAAGAAGGATTTCTGGCGCCGTTGCCGGGGAGTCTACGCAAAAGTCAACATACCAAGTACCCATCACAAACCCTTATCTCCCGCATTACATTATTTGCTATTTGCCTCTCGTTTTCCTCTCCCCCACTCCACCCTTGCCGTTTTATTCGCCCTCTCTTTTCCGTTTGCCTCTTTTTCGTTTGCTTGTCGTTATGGCTAGTCCCCTATCTGTTCCTTTGCCCCCTGAGTTTGAAGTTCTTCACTTTAAACAAAGACAAGGAGAAAATTTGAAAGATGCTTGGTATAGGATGATGGAATCTTATCGTAATTGCACCCTAGAGGTGAGTTTTAGAATTTTGCTTCGCAGTTTTTACGTTGGACTAAATATGTCCCATAGACAACTCTTGGATTGTGTTGCCAAAGGAAATTTTATTGAAATTGATCCCAGTGTTGCGCATGAAATCATAGAGGGGGTAGTGGGAACACTACCCCAACAAAAGGGGCCTCATCATACCCAGGAAGAGACACAAGTTTTTGAAAAAAATTGCGAAGTAACTAAGATTTTACAAAAGTCTCTTGAACCTCTTAAGAACGTTAGCGGAAATATTCACCGCATGAATATGTTGATTACTCTTTGCAATAAGCGGTTGGATTCTTTAGATCTAAAAATTTCTGAATATGAAGGGAAACGTAAAGAACCTCCCAGATTCGAGCTTGATTCTGCTAAAAAATTGAAAGCTAAAGATGGCAATACCTAGATCTATCCTTGCTATTATGCCTTGCTAAGGGCGTTAAACGATAGCGCTGGTTGGGAGGCAACCAAATTTTATTTTTTAGTTTTTTGCTTTTTGCTTCTGTTTAGGAATAAATATTTGTTCTAGCCTCTGGTTAGATGTCTTTTTATGTTTTAATTAGTGTTTGTGCCAAGTTAAACCTATAGGATCTTCTTGGATGATAGTTATTTGATCTTGCTGTAAATTCCAGAAACTTTCTGTTCACGAAAATAATTGTGAACGTGATAAAATATTGATTCCAATTGCTGCTGATCAATAAACAAATTGGCTAGGTCTTCCTATTTTTGTTGAATTTTTGGAGTTCCAGAAGTTTGCGTTAGTTACAGATTACTACAGATTGTTCTGTTTTTGACAGATTCTGTTTTTCGTGTGTTGTTTGATTATTTTGATGAATCTATGGCTAGTAAAATAGTTATAAACCATAGACAAGTTGGAATACAGTAGGTTTAACACCAATATAAATAAAGAATGACTTCATTACAGTACCTTGAAGTGGTCTTTTGTTTTACTTCGCTAACGGAGCTCACGAGATTTTTTGCTAAGTTTTGTGTTGTGAAGTTTTCAAGTTTTGGGTAAAAGATTTGATGGATTATGGAACAAGGAGTGGCAAGAGCCTAAGCCTGGGGATGCCCATGGCACCCCCAAGATAATCTAAGGACACCTAAAAGCCAAACCTTGGGGATGCCCCGGAAGGCATCCCCTCTTTCGTGTACTTCCATCGGTAACTTTACTTGGAGCTATATTTTTATTCACCACATGATATGTGTTTTGCTTGGAGCGTCTTGTATTATTTGAGTCTTTATTTTTTTTTACCACAATCATCTTTGCTGTACACACCTTTTGAGAGAGACACACATGATTCGGAAATTATTAGAATACTCTATGTGCTTCACTTATATCTTTTGAGTTATATAGTTTTTGCTCTAGTACTTCACTTATATCTTTTAGGGCACGGTGGTGGATTTGTTTTATAGAAACTATTGTTCTCTCATGCTTCACTTAGATTATTTTGAGAGTCTTAAATAGCATGGTAATTTTCTTAAATAATTCTAATATGCTAGGTATTCAAGACTAGTAAAAACTTTCTTATGAGTGTGTTGAATACTAAGAGAAGTTTGATACTTGATGATTGTTTTGAGACATGGAGGTAGTGATATCAAAGTTGTGCTAGTTGAGTATTTGTGAATTTGAGAAATACTTGTGTTGAAGTTTGCAAGTCCCGTAGCATGCACGTATGGTAAATGTTATGTAACAAATTTAAAACATGAGGTGTTCTTTGAGTGTCTTCCTTATGAGTGGCGGACGGGGACGCGATGGTCTTTTCCTACCAATCTATCCCCCTAGGAGCATGCCCGTAGTGCTTGGTTTTTGATGACTTGTAGATTTTTGCAATAAGTATGTGAGTTCTTTATGACTAATGTTGAGTCCATGGATTATACGCACTCTCACCTTTCCATCATTGCTAGCCTCTTCGGTACCGTGCATTGCCCTTTCTCACATTGAGAGTTGGTGCAAACTTCGCCGGTGCATCCAAACCCCGTGATATGATACGCTCTTTCACACATAAACCTCCTTATATCTTCCTCAAAACAGCCACCATACCTACCTATTATGGCATTTCCATAGCCATTCCGAGATATATTGCCATGCAACTTTCCACCATTCCGTTTATCATGACGTGTTCATCATTGTCATATTGCTTTGCATGATCATGTAGTTGACATAGTATTTGTGGCAAAGCCACCGTTCATAATTCTTTCATACATGTCACTCTTGGTTCATTGCCTATCCCGGTACACCGCCGGAGGCATTCATATAGAGTCATACTTTGTTCTAGTATCGAGTTGTAATCATTGAGTTGTAAATAAATAGAAGTGTGATGATCATCATTTTCTAGAGCATTGTCCCAAGTGAGGAATAAAAAAAGAGAAAGGCCATAAAAAGAAGGCCCAAAAAAAGAGAGAGAAAAAGAGATAAGGGACAATGTTACTATCCTTTTACCACACTTGTGCTTCAAAGTAGCACCATAATCTTCATGATAGAGAGTCTCTTGTTTTGTCACTTTCATATACTAGTGGGAATTTTTCATTATAGAACTTGGCTTGTATATTCCAACAATGGGCCTCCTCAAGTGCCCTAGGTCTTCGTGAGCAAGCAAGTTGGATGCACACCCACTTAGTTTCTTTTGTTGAGCTTTCATATATTTATAGCTCTAGTGCATCCGTTGCATGGCAATCCCTACTCCTTGCATTAACATCAATCGATGGGCATCTCCATAGCTCATTGATTAGCCTCGTTGATGTGAGACTTTCTCCTTTTTTGTCTTCTCCACATAACCCCCATCATTATATTCTATTCCACCCATAGTGCTATATCCATGGCTCACGCTCATGTATTGCGTGAAAGTTGAAAAGTTTGAGATTACTAAAGTATGAAACAATTGCTTGGCTTGTCATCGGGGTTGTGCATGATGAGAGCATTCTTGTGTGACGAAAATGGAGCATGACTAAACTATATGATTTTGTAGGGATGAACTTTCTTTGGCCGTGTTATTTTGAGAGGACATAATTGCTTAGTTAGTATGCTTGAAGTATTATTATTTTTATGTCAATATTGAACTTTTATCTTGAATCTTTCGGATCTGAATATTCATACCACAATTAAGAAGAATTACATTGAAATTATGCCAAGTAGCATTCCGCATCAAAAATTCTGTTTTTATCATTTACCTACTCAAGGACGAGCAGGAATTAAGCTTGGGGATGCTTGATACGTCTCCAACGTATCTATAATTTTTGATTGCTCCATGCTATATTATATTTTGTTTTGGACATTATTGGGCTTTATTATATACTTTTATATTTTTTGGGACTAACCTATTAACCGGAGGCCCAGCCCAGAATTGCTGTTTTTTGCCTATTTCCGAGTTTCGCAGAAAAAGAATATCAAACGGAGCCCAAACAGAATGAAACCTTCGGGAACATGATTTTCGGAACGAACATGATCCAGAGGACTTGGACCCTACGTCAAGACTTCAATCAGGAAGCCACGAGGTAGGGGGGCGCGCCCTCCACCCTCGTGGGCCCCCTGTTGCTCCACCGACGTACTCCTTCCTCCTATATATACCTACGTACCCCCCAAACTACCAGATACAGAGCGAATAACCTGATTCCACCGCCGCAACCTTCTGTACCCGTGAGATTCCATCTTGGGGCCTGTTCCGGAGCTCCGCCGAAGGGGCATCGATCACGGAGGGCTTCTACATCAACACTATAGCCTCTCCGATGATGTGTGAGTAGTTTACCTCAGACCTTCGGGTCCATAGTTATTAGCTAGATGGCTTCTTCTCTCTTTTTGGATCTCAATACAATGTTCTCCCCCTCTCTCGTGGAGGTCTATTCGATGTAATCTTCTTTTGCGGTGTGTTTGTTGAGACCGATGAATTGTGGGTTTATGATCAAGTTTATCTATGAACAATATTTGAATCTTCTCTGAATTCTTTTATGTATGATTGGTTATCTTTGCAAGTCTCTTCGAATTATCAGTTTGGTTTGGCCTACTAGATTGATCTTTCTTGCAATGGGAGAAGTGCTTAGCTTTGGGTTCAATCTTGCGGTGTCCTTTCCCAGTGACAGTAGGGGCAGCAAGGCACGTATTGTATTGTTGCCATAGAGGATAACAAGATGGGGTTTATATCATATTGCATGAATTTATCCCTCTACATCATGTCATCTTGCTTAAAGCGTTACTCTATTCTTATGAACTTAATACTCTAGATGCATGCTGGATAGCGGTCGATGTGTGGAGTAATAGTAGTATATGCAGGCAGGAGTCGGTCTACTTCTCTTTGACGTGATGCCTATATACATGATCATACCTAGATATTCTCATAACTATGCTCAATTCTGTCAATTGCTCAACAGTAATTTGTTCACCCACCGTAAATACTTATGCTCTTGAGAGAAGCCACTAGTGAAACTTATGGCCCCGGGGTCTATTTTCCATCATATTAATCTCCCGACAACAAGCTATTTCTGGCGCCGTTATTATTTTAATTTCTTTATTTTGCATCTTTATCCCAAAAATACCAAAAATATTATCTTATCATATCTATCAGATCTCACTCTCGTAAGTGACCGTGTAGGGATTGACAACCCCTTATCGCGTTGGTTGCGAGGATTTATTTGTTTGTGTAGGTGCGAGGGACTCGTGCGTGGCCTCCTACTGGATTGATACCTTGGTTCTAAAAAACTGAGGGAAATACTTCCGCTACTTTGCTGCATCACCCTTTCCTCTTCAAGGGAAAACCAACACAGTGCTCAAGAGGTAGCACTGGATCAAGAAGGCGAGGGACGTCATCGAGCTGAACATGTGCAGAATTCGGAGGTGTCGTACATTCGGTACTCGATCGGTGGAGCGCGAAGAAAGTTCGACTACATCAACCGCGTTGTGAAACGCTTCTGCTTACGGTCTATGAGGGTACGTAGACTCACTCTCCCCCTCGTTGTTATGCATCTCCATGGATAGATCATTGCGTGTGCATAGAATTTTTTTTGTGTTCCATGCAACGATTCCCAACAGTGGCATCATGAGCCAGGTCTATGCATAGATGATATCCACGAGTAGAACACAAAGAGTTGTGGGTGGTGTTAGTCATACTGCTTACCACCAACGTCTTATTTTGATTCGGCGGTATTGTGGGATGAAGCGGCCCAGACCAACCTTACATGTCCACGCACATGAGACCGGTTCCACCGACTGACATGCAACTAGTTTTGCATAAAGGTGGTTGGCGGGTGTCTGTTTCTCCTACTTTAGTTGAATCATATTTGACTACGGCCTGTCCTTGAAGAAGGTTAAAACAACAAACTTGACGAAACACCATTGTGGTTTGATGCGTAGGTAAGAACGGTTCTTGCTAGAAGCCCATAGCAGCCACGTAAAACTTGCAACAACAAAGTAGAGGAAGTCTAACTTGTTTTTGCAGGGACATGTTGTGATGTGATATGGTCAAGACATGATGTGATATACGTTGTTGTATGAGATGATCATGTGTTGTAAGTTATCGGCAACTGGCAGGAGCCTTATGGTTGTCGCTTTATTGTATGAAAGGTGGCGAGACGACCACGACGCAACGACGGAGATCAAGGTGTCGAGCCGGTGACGATGGAGATCATGACGATGCTTTGGAGATGGAGATCAAAAACACAAGATGATGATGGCCATATCATGTCACATATTTTGATTTAATGTGATGTTTATCTTTTATGCATCTTATTTTGCTTAGTACGGCGGTAGCATTATAAGATGATCCCTTAAATAAATTTCAAGGTAAAAGTGTTATCCCTGAGTATGCACCGTTACGACAGTTCGTCGTGTTGAGACACCAACTTGATGATCAGGTGTGATAAACTCTTTGTTCACATACAACGGGTGCAAGACAGTTTTGCACATGCAGAATACTTGGGTTAAACTTGACGAGCCTAGCATGTACATACATGGCCTCGAAACATTGGAGACCGAAAGGTCGAACATGAATCATATAGTAGATATGATCAACATATAGATGTTCACCATTGATGACTACCCAATCTCACGTGATGATCGGACATGGGTTAGTTGATTCGGATCACGTATCACTTAGATGACTTGAGGGATGTCTATTTAAGTGGGAGTTCTTAAGTAATTTGATTAATTGAACTTAATTTATCATGAACTTAGTCCTGATAGTATTTGCATATCTATGTTGTAGATCAATAGGTCGTGTATAGCTCCCCTGTTTTATTTTTGATATGTTCCTAGAGAAAACTAAGTTGAAAGATGATAGTAGCAATGATGCGGACTGGGTCTGTGATCTGAGTATTATCCTCATTGCTGCAAAGAAGAATTATGTCCTTGATGCACTGCTAGGTGACAGACCTATTGCAGGAGCAGATGCAGACGTTATGAACGTTTGAAAAGCTCGGTATGATGACTACTTGATAGTTTAGTGCGCCATACTTTACGGCTTAGAACCGGGACTTCAAAAATGTTTTGAACGCCATGGAGCATATGAGATATTCCAAGAGCTGAAAATGATATTTCAGACTCATGCTCGTGTTAAGAGGTATGAGACCTCTGGCAAGTACTTTGCGTACATGATAGAGGAGAATAGCTCAGCTAGTGAGCATCTGCTCAGAATGTCTAGGTACTACAATCGCTTGAATCAAGTGGGAGTTAATCTTCCTGATAAGATAGTGATTGACATAGTTATCTAGTCACTATCACCAAGTCACTATTCCCAAGCTCTTCGCAACGCTGAAATCGGCGAAGGTAGAAATCAAGAAATAGCAGCAAGTGTTGATGATTAACAAGACCACTAGTTTCAAGAAAAAGGGCAAGGGAAAGAAAGGGAACTTACAGAAGAATGGCAAGCAAGATGCCACTCCCGTGAAGAAGCCCAAAGCTAGACCCAAACCTAAAACTGAGTGCTTCTACTGCAAAGGAAATGGTCACTAGAAGCGGAACTGCCCCAAAAACTTGGCGGATAAGAAGGATGGCAAAGTGAACAAAGGTATATTTGATATGTACTTTACTAGTGTTCATAGTACCCCCTGGGTATTTGATACCGGTTCAGTTGCTAAGATTTGTAACTTGAAACAGGAGTTGCAAAATGAATAGAGACTAGTTAAGGGCGAGGTGACGATGTGTGTTGGAAGTGATTCCAAGGTTGATTAGAACACCATCGCACAATCCCTTTACCTTTGGGATTAGTGTTGAACCTAAAATAAATGTTATTTGGTGTTTGCGTTGAGCGTGAAAATGATTAGATCATGTTTATTGCAATACATTCATTTTAGTCAGAGAATAATTGTTGTTCTGATTACATGAATAAAACCTTCTATGGTTATACACCCAGTGTGAATGGTTTATTGAATCCGATTGTAGTGATACACATATTCATAATATTGATGTCAAAAGATGCAAAGTTGGTAATGATAGTGCAACATAATTGTGGCACTGCCGATTAGGTCATATTGGTGTAAAGCGCATGAAGAAACTCCATGCAGATGGACTTTTGGAATCACTTGATTATGAATAATTTGATACTTGCGAACCATGCCTCATGGGCAAGATGACTAAACTCCGTTCTCCGGAACAATGGAGTGAGCTAATGACTTATTGGAAATAATACATACCGATGTATGCGGTCCGATGAGTGTTGAAGCACGCGGCGTATCATTATTTTCTCACCTTCACTGATGATTTGAGTGGATATGGGTATATCTAGTTGATGAAACACAAGTCTCAAACATTTGAAAAGTTCAAAGAATTTCAGAGTGAAGTTGAGAATCATCGCAACAACAAAATAAAGTTTTTACAATCTGATCGTGGAGGCAAATATTTGAGTTACGAGTTTGGCCTTCATTTAAAACAATGTGGAATAGTTTGACAACTCACGCCACCTGGAACACCACAGCGTAATGGTGTGTCCGAATGTCGCAACTGTACTTTATTAGATATGGTGCGATCTATGATGTCTCTTACCGATTTACCACTATCGTTTTGGGGTTATGCATTAGAGACAACTGCATTCACGTTAAATAGGGCACCGTCTAAATCCGTTGAGACGACACCGTATGAACTGTGGTTTGGCAAGAAACCTAAGCTGTCATTTCTTAAAGTTTGGGGTTGCGACACTTATGTCAATAGGCTTCAGCCTGATAAGCTCGAACCCAAATCGGAGAAGTGCGTCTTCATAGGATACCCTAAGGAAACAATTGGGTACACCTTCTACCACAAATCTGAAGGCAAGATATTTGTTGCCAAGAATGGAAACTTTCTAGAGAAGGAGTTTCTCTCGAAAGAAGTGAGTGGGAGGAAAGTAGAACTTGATGAGGTAATTATACCTTCTCTCGAATTGGAAAGTAGCACATCAGAGAAAACTGTTCCCGTCATGCCTACACCAACTAGAGAGGAAGCTAATGATGATGATCATGAAACTACGGATCAAGTTACTACAGAACTTCGTAGGTCAACCAGAACACGATCCGCACCAGAGTGGTACGGGGATCCTGTACTGGAAGTCATGTTACTAGATCAAGGCGAACCTATGAACTATGAAGAAGCTATGATGATCCCAGATTCCGACAGATGGCTTGAGGCCATGAAATCTGAGATAGGATCCATGTATGAATCATGAAGTTCAAGGGGTCGACTACGATGAGACTTTCTCACACGTACGATGCTTAAGTCCGTCCGAATCATGTTAGCAATTGCCGCATTTTATGATTAGGAAATCTGGCAAATGGACGTCAAGACTGCATTCCTTAATGGATTTCTTAAAGAAGAGTTGTATATGATGCAACCAAAAGGTTTTGTCGATCCTAAAGGTGCTAACAAAGTGTGCAAGCTCCAGCGATCCATCTATGGACTGGTGCAATCATCTCGGAGTTGGAATATACGCTTTGATGAGGTAATCGATCAAAGCATATGGTTTTATACAGACTTTCGGAGAAGATTGTATTTACAAGAAAGTGAGTGGGAGCTCTGTAGCATTTCTAATATTATATGTGGATGACATATTGTTGATTAGAAATTATATAGAATTTCTGGATAGCATAAAAGCATACTGGAATAAGCATTTTTCAATGAAAGACCTCGGTGAAGCTGCTTATATATTGGGCATCAAGATCTATAGGGATAGATCGAGGCGCTTGATAGGACTTTCACAAAGCACATACCTTGATAAAGTTTTGAAGAAATTCAAAATGGATCAGTCAAAGAAAGGGTTCTTGCCTGTGTTACAAGGTGTGAAGTTGAGTAGGACTCAAAGCCCAACACGGCAGAAGATAGAGAGAGAATGAAAGTCATTCCTTATGTGTAACGCCCCGGACACACCCGCTAGTGGTCGTTACTCCTGGCGGGATCTAGACTGGCCCCACAGATCAATACTAGTATTTTCTGCGCACTTTGTCCTCACTCGTGCACACCCGGGAGCAACTTCCCGGTTGGTCACCCATCCTCAAATTACTCCAAGCTGAGCACGCTTAACTCTGGAGTTTTGTCCGAATGGGCTTTCAGAAAAGAAGTAATTCCTTATTGATATGAGTAGTCTAGCATCCCTATTAAGCCAGGCTATCACATACATCCCCACTCAGAGGAACCGACGTCCTCGTCGGGCCATAGGAACGTTCCCTCTTGGCACATACGTCTGTGCATCCAGTCCGGTACATGTGTCATGCCGTGTGCCACGACGGGTCACTAACGTCATGAACAACATGACCGCGCACCTATCCGCAAACATCCGTGTAACCATGAGGGTTGGCTCTGATACCAACATGTATCACCCCGGACACACCCGCCGGTGGTCGTTACTCCTGGCGGGATCTAGACTAGCCCCATAGATTAATACTAGTCTTTTCTGCGCACTTTGTCCTCACTCATGCGCACCCGGGAGCAACTTTCCAGTTGGTCACCCATCCTGAAATTACTCCAAGCTGAGCACGCTTAACTTTGGAGTTCTGTCCGAATGGGCTTCCAGAAAAGAAGGAATTCCTTATTGATATGAGTAGTCTATCATCCCTATTAAGCCAGACTATCACACTATGCCTTAGCCATAGGTTCTATAAAGTATGCCATGTTGTGTAACAAACCTATTGTGTACCTTGCCATGAGTTTGGCAAGGGTGTACGATAGTGATCTAGCAGTAGATCACTAGACATCGGTCAAAATTATCCTTAGAGGACTAAGGAAATATTTCTCGATTATGGAGGTGATAAAGAGTTCGTCGTAAAGAGTTACATCGACGCAAGCTTTTACACCGATCCAGATGACTCCGAGTCTCAATCTGGATACGTATTGAAAGTGGGAGCAATTAGCTAGGGCAGCACCATGCAGAGCATTGTAGACATAGAAATTTGCAAATATACATAGGGATCTGAATGTGACAGACCCGTTGACTAAACTTCTCTCACAAAGCAAAACATGATCACACCTTAGTACTCTTTGGGTGTTAATCACACGGCGATGTGAACTAGATTATTGACTCTAGTAAATCCTTTGGGTGTTGGTCACATGGCGATGTGAACTATGGGTGTTAATCACATGACGATGTGAACTATGGGTGTTAAATCACATGGCAATGTAATCCAGATTATTGACTCTAGTGCAAGTGGGAGACTGAAGAAAATATGCCCTAGAGGCAATAATAAAGTTGTCATTTTATATTTACTTATTCATGATAAATATTTATTATTCATGCTAGAACTGTATTGATCGAAAACCCAAATACATGTGTGAATACATAGACAAACATTGTGTCCCTAGTGAGCCTCTACTTGACTAGCTCGTTGATCAAAGATGGTTAAGGTTTCCTAACCATGGACATGAGTTGTCATTTTATCTAGGGATCACATCATTAGGAGAATGATGTGATGGACAAGACCCATCCTTAGCTTAGCATATTGATCGTTCAGTTTTATTTCTATTGCTTTCTTCATGTCAAATACATATTCCTTCGACTATGAGATTATGCAACTCCCGGATACCGGAGGAATACCTTGTGTGCTATCAAACGTCACAATGTAACTGGGTGATTATAAAGATGCTCTACAGGTATCTCCTAAGGTGTTTGTTGGGTTGGCATAGATCGAGATTAGGATTTGTCACTCCGAGTATTGTAGAGGTATCTCTGGGCCCTCTCGGTAATGCACATCATAAGAAGCCTTGCAAGCAAACTGACTAATGAGTTAATTGCAGGATGATGTATTACGGAATGAGTAAAGAGACTTGCCGGTAACGAGATTGAACTAGGTATGTAGATACCGACGATCTAATCTCGAACAAGTAACATATCGATGGACAAAGGGAATAATGTATGTTGTCATAATGGTTCGACTGATAAAGATCTTCGTAGAATATGTAGGAGCCAATATGAGCATCCAGGTTCCGCTATTGTATATTGACCGGAGAGGTGTCTCGGTCATGTCTACATAGTTCTCGAACCCATAGGTGTTGGAAATATGCCCTAGAGGCAATAATAAAATGGTTATTATTATATTTCCTTGTTCATGATAATTGTCTATCGTTCATGCTTTAATTGTGTTATCCGGAAATCGTAATACATGCGTGAATACATAGACCATAACATGTCCCTAGTGAGCCTCTAGTTGACTAGCTCGTTGATCAATAGATGGTTACGGTTTCCTGACCATGGACATTGGATGTCATTGATAACGGGATCACATCATTAGGAGAATGATGTGATGGACAAGACCCAATCCTAAGCATAGCACTAGATCGTGTAGTTCGTTTGCTAAAGCTTTTCTAATGTCAAGTATCATTTCCTTAGACCATGAGATCGTGCAACTCCCGGATAACGTAGGAATGCTTTGGGTGTAGTCACAACGTAACTGGGTGGCTATAAAGGTGCACTACAGGTATCTCCGAAAGTGTCTGTTGGGTTGGCTCGGATCGAGACTGGGATTTGTCACTCCGTATGACGGAGAGGTATCTCTGGGCCCACTCGGTATTGCATCATCATAATGAGCTCAATGTGACTAAGTAGTTAGTCACGGGATCATGCATCACGGAATGAGTAAAGTGACTTGCCGGTAACGAGATTGAACGAGGTATTAGGATACCGACGATCGAATCTCGGGCAAGTAAAGTACCGATTGACAAAGGGAATTGTATACGGGATTGCTTGAATCCTCGACATCATGGTTCATCCGATGAGATCATCGTGGAACATGTGGGAGCCAACATGGGTATCCAGATCCCGCTGTTGGTTATTGGCTAGAGAGGTGTCTCGGTCATGTCTGCATGATTCCCGAACCCGTAGGGTCTACACACTTAAGGTTCGATGACGCTAGGGTTATAAGGAAGGTTTGTATGTGATTACCGAATGCTGTTTGGAGTCCCGGATGAGATCCCGGACGTCACGAGGAGTTCCGGAATGGTCCGGAGGTAAAGATTTATATATGGGAAGTCACCATAGAGTCACCGGAAATATTCGGGGGTATACCGGTATTGTACCGGGACCACCGGAGGGGTTCCGGGGGTCCACCGGGAGGGTCCACCTGCCCCGGAGGGCCTTATGGGCTGTAGGTGGAAGGGAACCAGCCCTTAGTGGGCTGGGTGCCAACCCCCCCTAGGGCCCATGCGCCTAGGGTTTGGGGGGAACCCTAAAGGGGGGCGCCCCCCTTGCTTGGGGGGCAAGCCACCTCCCCTGGCCGCCGCCCCTCCGACCAGATGGGATCTGAGGGGGCCGGCCCCCCTCTCCCTTGCCCCTATATATAGTGGAGGGGTGGGAGGGCAGCCACACCTTGCCCAAGGCGCAGCCCCTCCCCTCCCCAACACCTCTCCTCCTCCGCGTGTGCTTGGCGAAGCCCTGCCGGAGAACTGTCACTCCACCACCACCACGTCGTCGTGCTGTTGGAGCCTTCTTCCTCAACCTCTCCCTCCTCCTTGCTGGATCAAGGCGTGGGAGACGTCACCGCTCCGTACGTGTGTTGAACGCGGAGGTGCCGTCCGTTCGGCGCTTGGATCATCGGTGATTTGGATCACGACGAGTACGACTCCATCAACCCCATTCTCTTGAACGCTTCCGCTCGCGATCTACAAGGGTATGTAGATGCACTCCTCCCCTCTCGTTGCTAGTAAACTCCATAGATTGATCTTGGTGATGCATAGAAAATTTTAATTTCTGCTACGATCCCCAACAATAGGGTCCGCACGCTTAATGTTCGATGACGATATTGTATTATATGAGTTATGTGATTTGGTGACCGAATGTTGTTCGGAGTCCCGGATGAGATCACGGACATGACGAGGAGTCTCGAAATGGTCGAGAGGTAAAGATTTATATATAGTACGATAGTATTCAGACACCGGAAGTGTTCCGGTGTGTATTGGGTATTTATCAGAGTACCGGAGGGTTACCGGAACCCTCGGGGAGGTATATGGGCCATATAGGCCATAAGAGGGGAGCACACCAGCCCTGGCGCGCCCTCCCTTGGCATGTGGCTGAATTGGAGAAGGAAAAAGGTGGGGTTCAGCCCCCCTTCCTTTCTCTCTTCCCCCTTCCTTTCTTCTCCGGTGGAAAAAGGAAAGGGGGCGCCACTTGGGGAAACCCCAAGTAGGATTCGGATCCTACTTGGGGCGTCCCGTGGCTGCCTCTCCTCCCCTCCCACCTATATATATGTGGGGAGGGGGCACCTAGAACACATAACATCAATTGTTAGCCGTGTGCGGCGCCCCCCTCAACAGTTTACACCCCTGGTCATATCCCCTCTCACTTCACCATCACCGTCATCACACCATCGTGCTGTCGGAACTCATCTACAACCTCGACACCTTGCTGGATCAAGAAGGCGAGGGACGTCACCAAGCTGAATGTGTGCAGAACTCGGAGGTGCCGTACGTTCGGTATTCGATCGGTGGAACGCGAAGAAATTCGACTACATCAACCGCGTTGTGAAACGCTTCCGCTTGCGGTCTACGAGGGTACGTAGACACACTCTCCTCGTTGATATACATCTCCATGGATAGATCACTGCGTGTGCGTAGATTATTTTTTTGTTTTCCATGCGATGATTCCCAACAGTTAGCAGCATCCTGCAGTAGTGATGCCTACTTCCATCACATGAATAGAATGCCAATGAAACACAAGGGAACCCAATGAAAAGAAAGGAAGAAAATTCTATTCTAATACAGTAGAAAACCCAGTTTAAATAGATTAATTTTCAGTTTTCTAGCACAAATCAATGTGGGTTGATTTGGTTACTAGGGTTGGTTGATCCTATACAATGAGATGTTGTGTTCGATTCCCATGTACACCTCTTTTTTCCTCCTCTCGGCGAGTAATTTTTGTTGACTCATATACAAAGAAAAAAAATCGAGACAGAGGTAGACCGGGGGGTAGAAAAACCGGGACAATATACAAAGAGAAAAAGGGGATAGAAATAGACAAGGGAGGGGGCGGAAAAATCGGGACAAAAGAGACGAGAAAAGCACAACAGAAAGAATACCTAGCCGAGTTGGTAACTTATCATTCGGATCTGTCCCAACAAACAGGTCGTTCGGAAATTATAATTGTCAATTTATAAAATTGCAACCCATCAAAAAATGTTTCCATGTCTTTAAAAAAACTATCATTACTATTTTAAGGAATGTTCAAGCACCTAAGCACCTGTTTAAAAATGTCCATTGTATATTAAAAAATATGTTCAATGTGCATCTGCAAATTTTCGACAAGTATCAGAATAAATATTCAACTTGTATTTATAAAATGTTTACGAAAACACTAACGCCCACACGTGTGGGCGTCTGGCAACTCCCCCACACGCATGGATCCTCGTCCAACCAATTCTGCACGAATCTTGGCGCGTTCTAGCAGTTTTTGTGTGCCACGTAGAACTAAGCTGGTGTGTGGGCATTCATCCGGTCGCCCACACGTCCTTTTTCACCACACAGGGGGCTGGTGTGTTGGCTTTTAGCAATTCGCCCACACACCAGTTTTCACGCATGCAGAGGAGGCTGGTGTGTGGGCGTTTATCACTTCGCCCACACGCCTGTCTCCTCGCCCACACCCAAAGCTGGCAGTTGCCATGTGTTTCTGCAGGGTACATGGCAACTGCCCTAGCTTTGCTTGTAAGCAGATGGCAACTCTCTTTCACCCGAGTTGCCATGTGTTTTCTGCATGGTACATGGCAACTGCCCTAGCGTGCACGTAAGCAGATGGCAACTCTTTCTTTTACATGGCAACTGCCCTAGCGTGCTTGTGAGCACATGGCAACTCTCTCTTTTACCCGAACATGTTTTTTGCCATGCCTTTTTGTAGTGCTACATGGCAACTGCCTATTGTTAGTGGGTGGAAACTCCTAAAATTTTGAAATTATGGCAACTGCAGTAGACCAGACCATACATGGCAACTGCAGTTGAGCAACCATGGCAACTGTAGTTGTCCGACATGGCAACCGAAGTTCAGCGACATGGCAACTACAGTTAAACGAACATGGATGAGGGTTTGGACCATGGCAACTGCGGGACGCGCGGTGAATGTCACGCGGGGCGTGCAGGACCACGAGATACGAGGCCTGACTTACGGGGCGTGTGGGCGTTATCTATTTCGCCCACACGCACGCGTGTGAGAGGATCAGGAGGGAGAAAAAGAGGTGTGTGGGCATTACTTGTTTTGCCCACACGTAGGTGTGTGGGCTGTTCCTCTTATACACCACACAAAATGTGTGGGCAGACCCCCTAACGCCCACACGTGTGGCACTTATCGGCGTCCAATGTTTAACATGTACCGTGTACGTGTAAAATGTTCAACATGTATTTCTGATGTATATGAAAAGTAAAATAAAAATAATGAAAACAACAAAAACAAAAAATAAAAATGCACAAAATAACAAATAGGGAATAGTGAAAGGAAACCGATGAAAAATAAAAATAAAAAACATGCAAAAGGTTCTAAAACTGGTCTATACCGGCTTATAAGAGCTTTCCAAAACCACGCTACATTGGGCCAGCCCACTAACTGGAAGCCTTGAGGCGACGCTCCCTTCCATCTGGTAGTGAGACATAACATTGACGAGATGCAATGGGAATTTACTATTCGAGCGTCAAAGTGTCGTCCCTTCCCAAAGGGACGAGAGAGAGATGGAGTGGCTAGACCATAGGTAGTTTAGCACAACCTTTTTTACGGTTTTCTACCGGTGATAGGAAACTTCTAAAAGGTTTTTCAACAATTTTTTTCATGTTGGTGTCTTATACTGGATTTTTGATTCCTGCTGTTTTTATTTCTCCTTTTTATTTTTATTTTTATTATATATTTTCAGATATTAATATTTTTTTAAAAGAACAAGATCTTCAAAATTTGATCAAAATTTCAAAAATTCCTCACTTCCGAAGTTTGTCCGAGTTTCAATTTTTTGATCACGTTTTTAAAAAATTGGCGATGTTTCTAAAAAAGGTTCGAAATTTGTTCGAATTAAAAAATTGTTAGCTTAGAAAAATATTCTAAATATCAAAAAAAAATCAAGTTTTCTAAAAAAATATCATTTTTCTAAGAAATGTTAAATGTTTCGAAAATTGTTCACTTATTCCAAAAATGTTTAGAATTTACTAGTGAGAATTTTAAAAGAATTCAAATAATAGGAAAAAGTTGGGACTTTAGAAAATGTGCTCAGTTTTTCAATTTTTGTAGGGTTTTAAAAAATTCAGAGTTTTTTTCATTTTTTTTAAATTGTACGTAATTTGAACTTTGTTCTTATTTTCAGAAAAATTGCACGTGTTCTTCAGAAAATGCAAATAATTCTTTTTGAGGGATAAAATGCAAATAATTTAGAAATGCAACATCACTACATTACCTTGCTACAACCCGTCGCTCCAATCGGTAATGGGATGGCCTAGTTCGGTTGCCCCTATGTGTCTCTTTGTGGTTGGACATAATGGGCGGCGTATAAAGAAAATGCTATGTATCACTCGTTGTATTTTTTAAGGGGTATCACCAAGTTTTATTGCTTAAATTCCACATGATGTGGAATAGAAAAGGGTTCTTGTGGTTGGAGAAACCAGACGTGTCGCCCCTGATCAAGAGAACGCGAAAACTTTGCTAATCTATCGGCATAGCAGACCGGCCTTCAAAGGAAAAAAATACAATTAAATAGTTGAGACCTACTATTAATCTCCCTAATAATGTTCCCATATGATCCTTGACTTCCTTTCTCTATGTTCTTGACAATCTGTTTCGAATCTGAGGCTACAAGAAAATTTTGGAGTGTGAGGTCTTCTACTAGAGATAAAAAGCATGTCGACACACAATAGCTTCCAGTGCAGCTGCATTATGTATGCCATAAACTACCAAAGCGGACCTTCCCATATAATTTCCTTCTTCATCTCGACATATAGCAGCTGACGCACCCCTCACATGATTTCTTGCTGTGGCCGTATCCACATGTATTTTTCATAACACCTGGTGGGGTGCCTTCGGTCTCACCATTGTTCTGTCCAAAACCACAGTAGTAAAAGAACTCTTCACCTGCTCCATATTTAGTTCATCAAAGAATCTGCATATAAATACATGTGTGGCTGACGGGCTTTGAAAAATCTCATCATGAATTGCTATTAGACGGGCCCACCAGATGGCTCAGAGCGCGACAGCATATCTTACAAATGAAGCATGTGATAGTGTGTCTATCATTGAGAAGATCCACTAGCTCGTACTAGTTCAGTTGTTTCGCATAAGTGTTCAGCTGTATCGCTCGTTGTATGTGTTGAGCTTTGAATCGCCCACAAGGTTTGGAAGATGGGCTGGCCCAATGATAACCGTAGCTAAGCAAGCGTCGAACCCTTGGCTGAAGTGATGACGGGTTTTAGGAAACTTCTTTTCATTTTACTTTGAAAAAAAGGAAACTTCTTTTCATGGGCTCCCCCCTTTTTATATATGTTTTCATCTTTTCTTTTCTTTTTAGTTTTTCCGCTTCTTTTTTTCTTTTCTTTAGTTATATTCATAAATATAAAAAATACTTACATTTTTCAAATATTCTTTTCGTTAAAAAATATTAAGGATTTCGAACATTGTTCGCGTTTATAAAAACTGTTTAAAATTTTAAAAATTGTTCACAATTTCGACAAATGTTCGTGTTATTAATAAAATGTTTAGAAATTCACAAAAATTTCACAAGTTCAATAATGTTCATAAAATTAAAAAATTGTTCGTGTTTTTCATTTTCTTGGAAGAAATCATAAAAAATTTGGAACTTAGAAACAATTCATTAATTGAAGACATTTTTAAAATAGGAGAACTTGTTAAATTCATATTGTTTTTAATTCATAATTTTTCTTAATTCACAAAGATTTTTTTATTCACAAACATTTTCAAATTCACCGATTTTTAAAATCGATAATTTTTTTCTAAATTCATAATTATTTTCTTGAAATTGCCAATAATATTTGAATTCACGAACACGTTTTGAAATTCACAATCTTCCACTGAATCTATGATATCTTCTGAACATGCAAAATAAATTGAGTTCAGGAACATTTTGCCTAATTCATGAACATTTTCTTGAATTTGTGAACATTTTAAAATTGAAATATGTTTTTGAATTGGCATGAATTTTGTTTAATTGACAACATTTTAGAAAAATTCAAGTAAAAATTAAACCGACGAAAAATAAAAATAAGAAATGAGAAAGAAAACTCTCTACTAACTCTGTTCAAGCTCACTCGGCCAGTCCCAGCTGGCGCGAGCAATGCAACTGTAGCGGTCGCTACGAGCGATACCTAGCAGCGCCCAGCATATAGGAGGTCCTTATGCAAGGGCGACATTGAACAAGACCATTGATGTGTCTGGGCCAATTGGTGGAAACCAAAAGTGCTCAAATATATAGCTTCAAACTGTTTGTGCCGTGCTACATATATAGTTTGTGACAGGAATTGTAGATTTGGGCTGATTTATTTGCTAACATGCATTAGAAAAATCTACTTAATTTTAAAAAAAATCTCAACTCACACTAAAAAATGTCCATGAAATGTAAAAAATTGTTAACCCAATTTTTAAAAATGTTCATAGAAATAGAAAAAAAGGTCCGTGACTTATAAAAATGGTCGTTAGTTCATACATCTATTTAAAATTTTCATGATAATTAAGAAGTGTTTGTGTAATTTGTAGAAAAAATGATCATACATTAAAAAAATGTTTAGGCCATTTATAAAACATTTTTGTAATCAAAATTTTTATTACCTTTTACAGAAATGTTAATGAAATTTAAAAATTAGGTCGTGCAAATGTAGGAAAAAGTTCGTAACTTATAAAACATTTTTTGTGCCATTTTAAGTAAATGTTGCAACACATAAAAAAATTGTTGCATGTATTTAAAAAATATTCATGACATTTTTGGAAAAAAATTCAAACGTGTGTTTAAATATATTCATTGTTGCAAATGTTCAACATGTATTTCTAAAATGTTGAACATGTTTCTAAAAACTATTCAACAGATGTATGTAAAATGTTCAACATGTATTTTAAAAAAATTGACATGTATATGGAAAATGAAAAAGAAAACGACAAAAACAAAAAAGTAAAAACACCAAATAACAAACAGAAAAAGAAAGACGACACTGAAGGAAAAAAACCGATGAAAAATAGTAGAGACAACTAACAAAAAAGAAAGAGAGAAAACTGCGTGGAAGGTTATAAAATTGGTCTGTACAGCCCCATAAAAGCTCACCAAAACCGTACTATTGGGCTGGCCCACTAAGACGAACCCCTTGAGGTGACGCTGCCTTCCATCTTGCAGTAAGCAAGACATAGCATCAGCGGGATGCAAGGACGACATTGAACAAGAGCATCAATAGTGGGGATGCAAAATTTCCCGGGTTAGTTGATGAAAATCAAAAGTAGTCGAATCCCTATTGGGATTTTGGAACTGTTTGTGTCAGGCTGCATATATAGTTTGGGCCAGGAGATGTAGATTTGTGCTGGTTCATCTGCCCACTTGCATTTCGCGCAGACGAAAAATCTAAGATCTGTCATGTCTCAAAACAAAAAAGAAGTGCTCAGATCCATGACTGCTCCTCAACGCCATCAAGTACCTTTGCCTTTGATTATCTCTACTACAGTATCTTATAAATTGGAGTTGGTGGTGATTGGTGAGTTTACTACCCCACTCCATCCCAATCCTCCTCATCTATCTTGAAACTGGTAGACTCCTTTAGTTTGGAGATAGAGAAAAATCATATCTTTCATTGGTGCTTCAATCGCTGACGCAATTACACAAGTGTGGTGTTGGTTGCTTGATTGAGCTTCTTCCCCACAGTGTTGCACGTGCATTGGTAGTTATACATTGCTAATCCAATACAACTAAATCATTTTTGTGGATCGATAGCAACGCAGGGGCGTGATGCAAGTCACATGTAAATACGACGATGAAGATTTTGTAAAACTGAAATAGCACTGCTATATGATATATCTTTGAAAGATCCAGGTTGCATGGTATTCTGGTTTACAAGAAGACAGAAATTGACGAACTAGCTAGCAAGTTAGTACAATAATGGATTAATACACCACACTTGTAGCCAGCCAGTTAACTTAACATGATTCCAAATCCCAGCTGTACTTAACCATGCCTACAGCTGCTCATTGTCATTAACTTTCGTGCTATTGCTTGTCGATATTCTGCTCATCGTGCTTGGCCTTCTGTTCCATCTCCGATGACAAGTCCAAGGCGGCCGCCGACGATGATGATTTCGGGGATGATCTTTGGTCGAGCCATGCGATGATATCTTGGAAGACGGTGTGGATGTTTTCGGGGCTCTCGCCGGAGGTGAGGGCGTGCCACATGCCCGGGTAGAGGTTGAGCTTCTTGTCCTGGCTCACCGCTGAGCGGTAGAGGAGGTCGCTCACCGATGGGTCCGTCACCTTGTCGTCGCCTCCGTGAACGATCAGGAACGGCAATGACACCTGCATACATATGCACGATCCATCCATCAGCATCACTCTTGTTGCTTACAAAGCTAATTATAGTTAGGAGCTTATGGGTATATATCTATCTAGAAAGATGAGGAAAAAGTCGTTGTTATGTGAAAGAAACAACAATTATTATGAGACCACGACAACAAAATAAGTCATCAAGCTCCTAACTGGAATTCATTGAACGGGCCACTCACGAGAAAAATACCTTGAGTGTGATCTAAACAGAGAAGAGGCGTGAGACGTAGAGAGAGTATGCTTTAGAAGCCAGACCCAACTAACCGAACAGGGACGTCACGCGAGCAAATCAACGTATTGATCTTAATTGGAGAAAAAGAGATCGATTGAGATGTGTAGATGCGGGCACATTACCATTAAGAAAAATAGTACTCAAAATTCATTTATTAAACATATCTCCCTCTGCAAGCGTGCTAGCTACTCCAGTTGATATATACCCCATGGAATACTATATGCGGAGACAAAGGGAATCCTTTTTTGCTTTAGTAATTATTAAGTGCTCCCTCCATTCACAAATATAAAATGTTTTTGAATATTCGAATATAGACTAGATAAAGATTGAAATGAGTGAACACTACAACATGTCTATATATAATCGATGTATAAAGAAGTTAGAACATGTTCGCAAAAAAGAAGAAGAGATAATTAATAGCACCTTTGAGAGTACGTTGTTCTCGAGGTTGAGGCTGACTTTGAGGAGCTCGTAGGCGGTCTTGAGGCGCGGCTTGCCCTGGTAGCAGTGGGGGTTGTTCCTGATCTCGTCGCGCTTCTCCTGCATCCTGTAGGCGGCGTCGATGACGTCGGTGGTCGGCACGATCTTCCACGTGGGGATGATGTTGGTCATCAGCTTGAGGACGCTCACCACCACTGGATGCGGCCGCATCTCATCAGCGATCTGAAATACCCCAGCCTTAGTTTTACGTACTTTGAATTGGTCCAAATTAATGAAAGCAAACATTCATCGATCAACAAAGATAGATACTACAACTACTAGAATATATGTCGTTATCGGGCGAGTAGCCTGAATGGCCGGCCGGGTCAACTGCTCCGGCATGGATTGGATTAAACTAAACAAGTGCGAAATCACTAACGGCCCGGCCGCACGCGGGGCGCCATCTCGATCTACCCGGTCAAAAGTCAAATGATGACGGCAACTAGCTTGCATACGCGGCCGGATTGATCGTGCGTGCATGCATCTCGTTTCCGTCTCGATCGTCGCCGCGTACTACTAGTAGCTAGTCTAAAGTTGCGGTAGTCTGGACTCTGGAAGATGATTCGGAGGGAGGCCGGCCGGAGGAGTGTGGGTAAGCATGCACGTGTACCTTGCACATGGGGGCGACCAGGACGGCGCCGGTCCAGTACGCCGGGCGCATCCGGTGGAGGAGCAGCGCCACGGCGCCGCCCATGGACTCGCCGAGGATGAAGCGGGGGAGGTCCGTGTTGGCGGTGGAGGCGACGACGGCGGTGAAGAAGGCGTCGGTGTCGCTGACGAGGAGATCGAAGGAGGGGATGTAGCCCTGGAGCCCCTCCGACTTGCCGTGGCCCTCGTAGTCCACCCCGTACACGGCGTACCCGGCCTGCGCCAGCCGCACCCCCGTCCCCCGCATCGTCACGCTGCACTCCACCGCGTACCCTGCACGCACGCATGGATGTTGGTTGGTTGGATCATTCGCCATTAGAGCGGCGAGGAAGGAAAGAAGGGCGTACCATGGCAGAGGAAGACGTGGGCCTTGACTATTTGGCCCTTGGGGGGGAGCCATCTGCAGGTGAAGAGCTTCATCCCGCGGGAGTTCTGCACCGACTCCTCCTCGTACTCGTAGCCGCCATCGCCCGCCGCGCCGCTGCCGGACTTGCTCGTCATCGACCCCTTCCTCTTCTTCTCCGACGACGGGCACTCGGTCGCAGGAAGGAAGCAGCCAGCCACGAGAAATTAAAGAGCGGAGAGAAATGTTGAATTTTTGCGAGACGGGAACCCAAGCGAGCGAGCGAGCGAGGCGAGGAGGATCAGGGCGGGGGGGTCGATGACAGCTATATATGTGGACGCCGTTGTGAACAAAAGGAATGCTATTACTCCACCAGTATTATAATATTTATCACTATTCTAATATAATATTATTTTCTTACTGAGAGTTCAATGGCTGCTAAATC
Organism: Triticum aestivum; assembly: GCF_018294505.1. Classification (NCBI taxonomy): domain Eukaryota; kingdom Viridiplantae; phylum Streptophyta; class Magnoliopsida; order Poales; family Poaceae; genus Triticum; species Triticum aestivum. Next base: position 257,392,349 of record NC_057808.1, on the reverse strand, counting down.
AATCAATAAATCACTCCTCCGTAATGTTAATTCGGAAGATCAATTGGTGCGAGCGCTGAAACGTCTGGACTGGGCGCCTTTCAGTTAACGTCCATTCACCTGCACGTCATGCAAAGAAAGATAATAATAAACACAACCGTCCTTGACAGTAACATTTCAGAGTAACTGCGTCTCACATATGTCGCCATAGGCTCATCTATCGTGTCACCTTCTCAACTAAATTTCTAACACTATTACTACAGCTACCCAAAAGCTAATAGCACCAAGTATACAGCCCTTCCTCACAAAAAACAACAAAAACTAATTTACAGTCACAACCAAATAGTACTTCCGAGGATTTAAGTGTGTACGCACAAGAGGGAAAACAAACTGCCATTCACGCTGCCTGGCTACAGCTGTATTTCCACTGTAATAGATTTAACGCTGGTGGAGCTTAGCCGGAAGTGTTTGTGCATAAATTTTGTTTGGGTTCTCTTTTTTTTTTTTGCTTGCAACATGAACCTGCATTTTGTTTGGATTACACGAGCTCCATGGAAATTTGCGCAGACGACTCTAACTCAACCAAAAAGCGTGTAACAATTAATCCAGTTGTGCTATTATAAGGTTGCTCTCAATGCTGCACCATGGCGGTCTTCTTAGGTCGCCATATCAGTTTTCTTTACCTATGTGGTGTGTAATTAATTAATCAAGAGAGCGGATGAAACGATCTCTTATTTTAGATACGGTGTACATTCTATACACCCAATTCTATGCATATATCAATAATCTTGACATTGTCATCCACTTAGAGTCAAGGTCCTACAGAGATGAAGACATGATAGAGGGGTTTAGAGGAAGGCTCCCTTTTCCAGTTTAATGGTTGCTTCAAGAAAATATCATATATGGTAGCGCCTCCACATAGGACAACTCAATTCTAGATCCACATGTCGGATGTAACCTCGCCAACTTAAAGATAATTTTCTAACTTATCTTTTAGAAAAGTTAAGTGCTAACGTACTAATGAAGAAACTAAGGAGATAAGGAGGATAATCCATTGGTGCAAGTGTTCACTCTTGACTTATACTGGGGTGTGACACCATAGTGGTGGCATGCCATGACATCATCCCCTTTTTACGTGTGCAGCTCCTCAAGCTTATATTTTGGATAATACATAGTGAAGTCATCCAAATCTTTCCATGTGGTTTTGGTTGGCGGCACAACTAATCCATTACGCTAGCACTTGCCGCACATCACAATAGGCGTGGCTGATGGACCTTGGTGGTGGACCACACGACACATCCTTCATGTTAACAATACCAACATAGGTAAGACTTAGCGTGGTTTAGTATTGAATGATTTAAGATTGTTCACATGAAATACGTCGAAGGTGAGCTTGGGTGGATGCTAGAGGTAATATGATGGGATCCTACATGCACGGTGATCATGTAGGACTCGTACTAGCAAGCAAGCTTGCAAGGGCAGAATCGGTGATGAAGGGACGGTAGAGGTTATGAAGATGAAGGCATACCCAATCTCCAGTTGGGACTCAAAATATTGTAGGGCATCTTCTATCTTCTATTTATAGTCACACCCGAGGATTTAAGTGCATACAGACAAGAGGTAAATCAAACTCTGCCATTCACCCCGCCTGGCTACAACTATATTTCAACTAGTAGTAGATTTTGGTTAACACTGATGGAGCTTATTCAGATGTGTTGGTTTAGTGAGTAATTTTTTTTGCAACATGAACCTGCATTTTGTTTGGATTAGATGAGTTTAATAGGAATTTGCACAAACAACTATAACTCAGCCAAAATCATACAACAATGAAGTTGTTCTATTATAAGGCTGCTCCCGATGCTCCACCCCTCGCGATGTTTCTTAGGTCACTGCATCAAAACAAGTTATCTATGTGGCGTGTAATTAATCAGGAGAGAGGATGAATTAGTCGCTTATTTAGATACGTCTACAACCCAATTCTATGCATATATCAGTAATTCTCATATTATCATCCAATTAGAGTCAAGGTCCTCTGAAGATGGAGGCATGATGGAGATGGGATTTGGAGGAAGCCTCCCTTTTCTAGTTTACTGGTTGCGTCACGAAAAATAGCATATATGGTATATCTTTGCATAGGCAACTCAATTCTAGATCCACACGTCGGATATAACCTCGCCAACTTAAAGATACTTTCCTGACCTATCTTTTGGAAAAAGTTAATCGCTAATGTGACAATGAAGAAACTAAGGAGATAAGGAGGCTAAGCCGTTGGCGGAAGTGTTCACTGGCTTATACGGGGGTGTGACACCATAGTGGCGGCCTGGCATGACATCGTTCCCCTTTTATGCGTGCAACTTGTCCTCGAGCTTATATTTTGGATAAGACATAGTGAAGTCATCCAAATCTTCCCACATGGTTCCGGCGGCGGCACGACTAATTCATTATGCCAGCACTTGGTGCATGTCACAACAGACGTGAAAGTGTCTTGACGGTGGCCCACATGCACATCCTTCGTGTAACACTACCGACGTCGGTAAGGCTTAGAGTGGTTTAGCATTGAATGCTTTAAGATTGTTCACATGAAACACATCGAAGGTGAGCTTGGGTGGACGCTAGTCGCTAGAGGTGATGAAGACGAAGGCATACCCAATCTCCACTTAGGACCCAAAATAATGTTGCTTGGCATGCTCTATGTTTTATAACTATATAGTTAGCCCACTAACATATTTCTCTCAACATGCACACAAGCCACCTCATCATGAAAACATGCATGGAAAAGACCCACCTCAAAATGCAGAAAGGGGAAGAACAGCTGAATTAATTAATTACAATAAATCATATGTGTTTTTAGTTTTAGTTCTCATATTATTCATCCAAATATTCATGTTCAAAATAATCAAATATGATGAAAGCATATTGCAACCAAATTTCCCGCTGCAACGCGCGATTTATCATCTAGTTGTAATAGAGTGTGTCGCACTATTATGCTAGAAGTAGGTGTTCATGGATGTTTTGGAGGAATTCGTCATGGTCCTTGAGTAGGGCGTCAATCTCACAAAGCAGTGGGTTGCCAGTCTCAGGATTCACAAATAGTTCACATTCAGGCACCACCTTCAGCGGTGTATTGCCCATGGCCGATTGTTAGGATGTGTTTCAACTACCAAAGCAGGTCACTAGAGCCACTTACCCAAACTATCATTTCTAATGCCACTACGGAGAAAACATTAACTAACCCAATCTGGTCATGATACCATGGTTGGAATGTTGAGCTCATCAGTAGACACATCCCAGCAATGCAAAAAGAAGAAGGTCGGACCATCATCAACAAGTGCAGACGAGTCTTGATCCGACACTTTTTGATTTTCCCATAAAAAACAATGTTAGTAAATAAGGCGACAACAACGGAGGAAATTGAATAAGGATGTGACTGGAATGAAAACTTCTACCTTAAAAAATGTGATCCACAACTAAGAGATTCGTCAGCTTGTCATGGATGCGAGGAAACCCCTCCAAGAAATCCATGGCGACTCTTCCAAATCCAACTAGAAACCTTGAGGAATTGTATTTGCTATGTTTTAATTACACAAATTGATACCATTTAACTAGAGCCATCCGTAGTCACTTAATAAAATGACCCAAATTGATCGCCTTATCTGAAATATTTTTCGATTAAAATTAAAATTTTCTTAACTAGGCACTTTTGCAAAAAAAACCTCTAAACCTTAGAACCATCATTACTTTTTATCAATAATCCCAAGGTGATACTTTTTGCATATTGACCCCCCATGTAATGCTCTATTCAACAAAACCAAGTAATTTTAATTTTGCACAACTCAAATTTGAATTTTAACCTTTGTTGGGCCTAAAATGCAAACCATAAGTCCAGATGGAGTGGAACTTCTTGAAAATTGATCCTTACGATGTTAACTTTCTAATAAGGCTTTTATTTTTCAAACTCTAATAATTTAAAATTGAACTTGGCCAAACTTTAGTTGCACAACATAAACTACTACCGTGGCAGCCATTTTCTTCTGCCGCGTCACAGGTTTTGGAACAAATTCGGATTGTTATTTTAATTGATTATAAATTTTGGAATATGAATTCTAATTCATCAATTCTTTTTTGCTTTGTTTTCTAGGATAGGTTCACAAATGACTAGTAGGACCTAACCACCAAATTTGGAGTTTACAAATTCTAATTGGCTTGAATTTGAATTCAAAACTTATTTTAACCTAGAAATCAAACCACGAGTCCAAATCTTTTTGCAAATTGATTAAAATAATTATCGCAACCTATTTAAATTATTTGAGGCGAACCCTAACCATTAACATTTGAATCCTTTCAAATTGGAATTCAAACTTACAACAAATCATAACTTCCAAAACCATTGAAATCCAACATGAATTCTTTTGATATTGATTCAAATAATGAGGTCAACCCATTCAAGCCTACTGAATTCAATTATATAAGGCCATTCAAGTTTGAATATGAACTTGTTTGGCCTTAATACACAAGACCACACACCCAAATGCAATGATTCCTTTTGCATAGTGAATCATGCATTGACCTTTAGCTAATACTATATTACTATAAGTTCTTATATGGTTCTTCTTGCCATTCAACAATTTTTTTCCTTTGCATGAGTCTTTGGTTCTTATGTTGTTATTCCTAGTATATCATTTTAATGTATAGATTGCGAGGAGTGCAATGCGTGCCATTGTGAGGAGTGTTCCTTTGACAGCAACAACCAAGGCATGTGGAACATTTTGATCATATCACACTATTTTTTATTATGAACGTAATATGTCATCATAGAGTGTGAGTTTAGCGCTATACTACTAATATGATATGATATGATATGAAACCTAGTAGGATAGCCATATGTTCCTTACCCCTTTCCGTGTGGCCAATGTGTAGTTACATTTCTTAGCCATGCTATGATTATACACGGGGAGGGACCAGATCAGTTATGAAAGTGGATATTTGACCAATGACCATTTAATGAAAGGTTAAGTTAAAGAGTCATCTGGGCGGATTGGTTGATTGGATAAGAGAGTGTAAGTTTGTGGGATCCACCGTCTATGTTCAAAGAGATTGTACGGGTTCCGAGGGATAGTTTTCATGTGTAGTTTTGTGTCATTATGGGCTCTGGCTTAAGTAAGTAAGTTGCGAGGACCTGACCTCGTATGAATAGTAGATGTAGGTGTGATATGTTGTGTGGGTCATACAACGTGGGCTCAGGGAACTACTTCCCAAAGGCTTCAGCTTGGTATTCCCAGTTACTTAACACCGTGAGTTTAGCAAGTGGTATCGAGTAGGTCATGCAGGCAAAGTAAACAAATCTCTCGAGAGTGTAAAATTTGATCATGATTAGCCACGTATTTGGTTATGGACAACTTTGAGAAACTTGGCCAGGAACTGTTGGGAAGATCTCATCACCATAATTTTCCCAACTAAAATTTGTTGTGTTGAACAAGGGAATATGATCTCTGTTGGAAGCAAGCAATGGTAAAGGTCTTCCATTGGGATTGATCCAATGGGCTAGGGTTACTGTTGAGCCAGTGTACGCAATATACTATTACAAGTTAGGATAAAACTACTTTGCTTTATGCAAAACAAAACACAAACCTCCGCTTACCCCCAAATTGCACGTAGACGAGGTAGGTCTATTATAATCTTCATTGTAATATTTACCGGCACAATCAATGTATTGACCCTTGTCGCCGCAAAGCATTATGTTGCAGGGGACTAGTAAGAGGGGTGATGTTTACTTAGGGTCACGAATCTCCCCATGACCTGGTTCGTTTATGGCATAGGTGGGATTCTTTGGAGTTTATTTGTGTTCCTGTTGTAATGCTACTTATTTGGACTAGCCTTGGGCTAGAGTTGGACAATATTATTTTGGATCCTTGCGATGTACTAGAATAATGCATTTCTGTTTGGTATTATCGGTACCGTGTATGCTGGTGACTGTCCTGGGGCTGGCGTGTTAAGCATGGAGGCCTAAACCTTATCAGGTTGGTCGTTACACATCTTGTGTATGACAGGAGTCCTACATCAACTCATCAATTCCACTAATCATGTGTAATGTTCACCACATTTTCCCTTCTGTCACCATGATACGTCTCCAACGTATCTATAATTTATGAAGTATTCATGCTATTATATTATCTGTTTTGAATGTTTATGGGCTTTACTAAACACTTTTATATTATTTTTGGGACTAACCTATTAACCCAGAGCCCAGTGCCAGTTTCTGTTTTTTTCCTTGTTTCAGTGTTTCGCAGAAAAAGAATATCAAACGGAGTCCAAACGGAATGAAACCTTCCGGAGAGTTATTTTTGGAACGGAAGCAATCCAGAAGACTTGGAGTGTACGTAAGGGAAGCAACGAGGAAGGCACGAGGTAGGGGGCGTGCCCACCCCCCTGGGCGCGCCCTCCACCCTCGTGGGCCCCTCGTGGCTCCCCTAACCGACTTCTTTCGCCTATATATATCCATATACCCTAAAACCATCGGGAACAGAATAGATCGGGAGTTCCGCCGCCGCAAGCCTTTGTAGCCCCAAAAAACCAATCAGGACCCTGATCCGCACCCTGTCGGAGGGGGGATCCCTCCCCGGTGGCCATGTTCATCATCCCGGCGCTCTCCATGACGAGGAGGGAGTAGTTCACCCTCGGGGCTGAGGGTATGTACCAGTAGCTATGTGTTTGATCTCTCTCTCTCTCTCTCTCTCTCTCTCGTGTTCTTGAGGTGATACGATCTTGATGTATTGTGAGCTTTGCTATTATAGTTGGATCTTATGATGTTTCTCCCCCTCTACTCTCTTGTAATGGATTGAGTTTTCCCTTTGAAGTTATCTTATCGGATTGAGTCTTTAAGGATTTGAGAACACTTGATGTATGTCTTGCCGTGTTTATCTGTGGTGACAATGGGATATCACGTGATTCACTTGATCTATGTTTTGGTGATCAACTTGCGGGTTCCGCCCATGAACCTATGCATAGGGGTTGGCACACGTTTTCGTCTTGACTCTCCAGTAGAAACTTTGGGACACTCTTTGACGTACTTTGTGTTGGTTTGAATAGATGAATCTGAGATTGTGTTATACATATCGTATAATCATACCCACGGATACTTGAGGTGACATTGGAGTATCTAGGTGACATTAGGGTTTTGGTTGATTTGTATCTTAAGGTGTTATTCTAGTACGAACTCTATGATAGATTGATCCGAAAGAATAACTTTGAGGTGGTTTCGTACCCTACCATAATCTCTTCGTTTGTTCTCCGCTATTAGTGACTTTGGAGTGACTCTTTGTTGCATGTTGAGGGATAGTTATATGATCCAATTATGTTATTATTGTTGAGAGAACTTGCACTAGTGAAAGTATGAACTCTAGGCCTTGTTTCAACGCATTGCAATACCGTTTACGCTCACTTTTATCGTTAGTTACCTTGCTGTTTTCATAATTTCAGATTACAAAAACCTATATCTACCATCCATATCGCACTTGTATCACCATCTCTTCGCCGAACTAGTGCACCTATACAATTTACCATTGTATTGGGTGTGTTGGGGACACAAGAGACTCTTTGTTATTTGGTTGCAGGGTTGTTTGAGAGAGACCATCTTCATCCTACGCCTCCCACGGATTGATAAACCTTAGGTCATCCACTTGAGGGAAATTTGCTACTGTCCTACAAACCTCTGCACTTGGAGGCCCAACAACGTCTACAAGGAGAAGGTTGTGTAGTAGACATCACACCACCATGTGCACTTATATGTTCACCATGTTTACTCCAACATGCATATCCCAACATGAATCCCCTCTTGATCAAATGTGTCTGGATCTCTGTAGTGCTTTTAATATTTTTGCAATTTTCAGACATGAGACATGGGTAACATGTCCATTTCCCTTCCCTTCTCAATCTATCTTGATCGGTTCCTTCCAAAAAACCTAACAACCCATCCTTGAACTCATTTCTCAAACGGTTCTCGGTGTATATCAAAGCTCGATCCATGCCTGCAACATAACAAAAGCACCACATTAATAACCTACCATTACAAGAAAGTATATGTGCATCATAATTATATAATTAACACAATAGCGCATATGTTTTATTTTACTCTTCATTAACTTTGTTTAAAAACAATTCTTTGTAAACTTTGCCCAACTTTGTAGTCATATTTATTAGCATATACAATATCAAATCTCAATACCATTGAATTCATCTACACATGCATAACATCTACTTCACTTAAGGAACATGCAAAGTACATCAAACACATAGGGAGTGTGTGCCTTCGATTCAGTTACAAAGGGATAACAGAAGCCCCCCCCCCTCAAAATGGCGCCCGACGACAACACACCACTTCAAATCGATGACTGGCAGCAGCCATCCCTCATAATGGTGCTTGACAACAGCCATCCACCCCAAATCGATGATCGGTGGCATCCATCCCATCAAAATGGTGTCCGGCAACAACCCTCCATTTTGAATCAATGATAGCGACAACAGTAGCCTCCCCCCTCAAAACGATTACCAGCGACAACCCTCCACCTTAGATCGATGACAAGCAATAGCCTCCATCCCACTCGGCACGATCAAGAGCGACAACACTGCCCACTCAAGTGAATGGTTCCCAGCAAAATCAGAGTCGGCCAGATTGGTTACCAAAGTATTGGAGGCTGTTTACAAATTGCGACCACCACTGTGTATTCTCAAGTATTGGAGGCGGTTTCGAAATTGCAACCGCCACTGTGTATTCTCAAAGGTGGTTTCGTTTCATAACCGCATGCAATAAATAAGTATTGCGTACGGTTTCTGAACTGCAATCAGATACTCATGTGGAACTACCTCTATTGTTCAGCATTACATACGACTTTGTTCCTCTGGGTCACAACTGCTTAGGTGGGGGCAGTGGCAGAGCATAAAGCAAATTTTAGAGGGGCTAGATAAGTGTATGACATAGAAAAGATATGGTGATAGCCTATTTGGCAAAAAAATCTTGGAAGGGGGGGGGGGCAGGGACCGGGTTTGTCCCGCCGAGGCTTCGCCACTGGGTGGGTGGGTGGGGGGGACTTTAATGCCTGTTTTTCTACTAGTGCGGCCTCACATGACAAACTTATGATGTTTGTGTATTTCTCCATAGTGAAACACATGAATCGCTTATCGTGAACAATCTGTTGAAGAGACAGCCCCCAATATGAGTAAAGTTTTGCGAATTGTTATTTACATGTAGAACGTGAATTTAAACACAAAATTTGCTAAAAAGGATACAACAAGAAAAATAGAAGCTTGCTATCCAATGCTTCCAAAAAAACTACCATGCTCTGCCCTAAAAAACTTGCACTAAGCTATTAGTTTTACAATTTAATGTAAGTAAGTACATTCTAGATCTTGACTCATTGTAGCAAATATATATATATACACACCCTAGGTCACCTTATACCCACTGCCTTGGCAACATGGAGTATATAAACATTTTTAGGCTCTATAATATTAGTTATGATTCTTTTTGAACCAATGCCCTCTCATCAAGCCACTGAATGATATCTGAAAACACAATGTCAATGTTGTTCTCTGGTTCACCGGAAGTCAAAGCATGGCACATCCCTGGGTAGAGCTTCAACGTCTTGTCTTTACTCTCAGCTAGTGTATATAGTGCCTCGCTTACTGCTGGGTCAGTCACAGCATCAGCACCACCGTGGACTATAATGAATGGCAGGGTTACCTTGTTGTAAAATGTGAGAAATTTAGATGAACAACAAGCAATTTAAGGAAATACTTCAGGATTACCAGTTCAATGTATAAATATACTGCAGCTTACTCGTACCTTTTCAAGATTGCTTTCAATATCCAAGCTTGCCATAAAAATTTCGTAACCAGTCTTTAGTCTAGGCCTTCCTTTATAGCAATAAGGATTGTTTCTGACCTGATTACATGTATAATTTGTTTTATAATGATGCAGACGATTCAGTGATAGAAAAAGTAATGTAGCATGATTTAGATCTTGAGCATTCTACCTCTTCACGCCATTCTTGGCTTTTAATTGCCCTATCAATGATGTCTTCATTAGGAATAATCTTCCATGTAGGGATTACATTGCTGAGCTTGCTTAAGATTGTAATCACCATGGGACTAGGCTTCATTTCTTCTACGATCTGCATCATGTTACCACATCAATAATTAAGTCCCACCATGCATTGTTGAACTTACCCACATATAACAATTCATGGTAACACATGGGGGTGCAGATTGTAGATCTCAAAAAGTTCTAGACAATAACAAAATGACACTAGCAGCAAAAACAAGATTAGCTAATCTTGGGCACTTAACCTTGCACATGGGGGCAACTAAAATGGCCCCATCCCAAAAGGTAGGTTCCTTCCTATGAAGCATCAACGCGATAGCTCCTCCCATGGACTCACCGAGCAAGAACTTCCGTTTTCTCCTGTGCTCCTCTTTCTCTATAATGAGGGGAACACGTCATTAAATTTACAATTTTAACTGTTAGTTTTTAAAAAGAATTTAAAGTTTTATAAACATCTACAAATCACCTAAATCTGCCAATAATCATGAAAAATGCCAGTCATTGTATAAACATATGGTTACTGATTATTTATGAACAGAATGACTACTAATGTAGACAATACATAACTATGGAGATTTGGAGTAGATTTTACAAGTTATATGACACAAGTAATAGAATATATGAGACTAGTAGTATAGAACATACCACAAACACTAGCAAAGTAGGTAAAGCAATCAGACACGACATCATTTAGATTGCTAATATAGCCTTGAAGTCCTGAAGACTTTCCATGGCCTTCATAGTCCACTCCGTGCACCGCAAATCCAGCCTTCGCCAGCCGTGTGCCGGTTCCTGAGAACAAAAAATCCGTTAACTCATCGTCCCTACTCTATGATACTCCCTCCGTTCGCAAATATAAGATGTTCTAACACATCTTATACTCTCCATTCCTAAATATAAGACTTTTCCCAGCTTCACTCGCCGTTGAGGGATGATCCGTTGGCAGGGGTGCCACGGCATCGTCCTTGCCTCCCCTCTGGTGGCGGTGTGCTACCGGGGAGCTCGCCTTTGCCCCGGAGGGGCATGGCGGGGCGGTGGTGGCCAAATCTGGCCGACCCGGGGGTGGGTGTGGACTTGGGGCTGTGCAGGGGTGGGGAAGGAGGTCCCTTCCAAACCCATCTCTTTTGTCATCTTGGTTGCAAGCGTGGGGCGAGGGTGGCGGCGGAGCTATGAATACCAGGGTGGCGGCCTTGGTGGTGGGAGCCGCGGTGCTCGGGGGCGGAGCTCGCGGCTTGGGTGTTGCCTGGGTGCCATGGTCGTGCGGGCGGCGTGGTGGCCAGAGTTCGACGGTCGGTGGCGTTGGTGTGGCAGGCATGTGTGGCCTGTTGTACTACGTCTTGGAGGAGAAGTGCTTGCCGCGGGTAAGCCTGCTCTAGCTCTGCCAGGCCAACGACGGCGGCGCTTGTGTGGGCGTCGGTTCCTTCATAAGGCGACGTCGTGGTTACTCTTCTTCCTCCATGTTGCTTTGAGGGAAACCTTGATCCTTGGATCAAGCGATGGCGGCGCTCCGATGTCGCTCCCTTCTTGAAGGCACCGCCTTGGAGTACCCGGCTCGTCGTACACGACTTCGTCTCTTCGCGTTGACTTGCTCACAGTCGAGAGCTCCGAAGACTCCAAGCGGTTCTTGTGTAGTGTGCTTCGAGTGTTTCGGGGTTGTGTAGTTGTGCATTACCACCCTTGTATCTAGCCTTGTGTGCGTGTGTTGTGGTGTCGTGTTGTATGGCTTGCTTTTTATGATCATTGCTTTATACGAAAAAGGGTTCCCCCCTTTGTATTATAAAGCAACCAACTTCGATACAGCCAACGATAGGTGCTGGGGCGGAAGCAGCACAGTCACGCCAAAAAGAAATGAAAGAGAAAACAAAAAAGAAACAAATGCGAACAACGACGGGTCAACGAAAACGATGAAGACCCACAACCGCTGCGCCCACCGGAGAATTCCACCACACTCCGAGCACTCCGGACCGCCGCATACCAAGCAACACCTTCAAGAAGGACTGCGACGCCGATGACGCTGCTGCCCGGACAAGTCCTAGGGTTTCCCCCGGTATGTAGAGGATTGCGGGGGAAGGGGCAAAGCCGACGCCCTTCAGGAAGGCACGGCGGCGCCCACAGACGTCACCGCGTCGGTGCCGGACAAGCCGACACGGATTTCTCCGGACCACCAACCACCCACGACTCCAGACGATCCGTCGTGCGCCACCAAACACGCCGCCCACCAACATGCGCCACCACGGCCGTGCAATCCCCATCGCCGTCTCACCGTGGCAAACGAAGCGAGACCGGCGGAACAGAGAAGGCAACCGGGAGGGAGAGGCGGCAGCAACAGCAGCCACGCAGGAGGGGACAACCTCCACCGCCCGTGGCGGGAACCGACCGGACGTAGCAACAGGGGCAAACCAGGCAACCGCGACCAAATCGACCGGGGGAAAGGGAAGGTGGAGAAGTGGCCCATGGCCACGACCTGCGCTGTGCCGGCTCCAGCTCCCCTGCGAAACCATGTTTCGCCCCCGCGCCAAAGGCCCAGATAGGCCCGGCCGAGCCCGAGACGGGCTCGTGAAGCCCTCGTCGCCGCGCTGCAGTACACGAGCCGCCGTCGCCGCTACCCCCCGCACGAGTCGCCCCGCCGTCCGCCGGAGACGCCGCAGAGGAGTTCCGGCCAGGCCCGCCCCGACCCAGATGGGGCCCAAAAGGGCCCAGATCTGGGCCGGGAGGGCATCGCCACCAGCCACTGCAACGCCCCGCCGCCACCTCACCACCCGGCACCGCACCATCCAAGGAGCCACGCCGCCGCCAGATCCGCTGCCGCCGAAGCACGCCGCCGTCCGCCGCCAACCACCCGAGCCGTGGCGCTGCGCGGGGGGAAAGGACGGGGCCGCCGCCGCCGGCACCACCCGAGCAAGGCCCGGTGGTCCAGGCCGGCGGCGGCAGGAGGGGGAGAAGGGGAGGGGAGGTGCTGGGGAGGGCGGGGAGGGAGCCCCCGGTCACCTCGCTCGGGGAGGCGACGCGGGGGTACGGTGGAGCGGGAGGGGGAGGGGGGAAGGGAGGTGGACGGGGTCAGGGAGGGCTAGCGGCGGCGGGCGCTGGCCGCGGCCGCGGCTACCCGCGACGGGGAAGCCGGCGGCGGCGCGGGCGGAACCCTAGGGTGGGGGAGCCGTGAGAGCCACTGATCCTATAGTTACAAGAGTGCAAGCATGTGGCAAGCTCGGATCATGATCATTGCTTTATACATATATAAAGCGGGGCGAGAGCCTTTTTCGGCAAATATAAGCCTTTTTAGAGATTCCAATGGACTACATACGGAGCAAAGTGAATGAATCTACACTCTAAAATACTTCTATATACATCCGTATGTGGTCCTTATTGAAATTTTTAAAAAGGCTTATATTTAGAAACGGAGGGGGTACTTATTTGGTTGCTCTTCTTTAGCGTTAAACCAAATAAAAATAGGATTGCCGCATGGGTATATGATCACATCTTTTAAATTTTGTGTATTATTAATTATGAATCAGCGCAGAGGCCATTTTTTTATACTAAGTTGAGCACAGGGACATAAAAGCCAAACGGTCATGCTATTTACCTCTCATTGAAATGCTGCATTCCATGGCATATCCTACAAATATAGGAAGAACAACAGGCGTACAGTTAAACTATATGACCCAAAACACTGCAGAGTTCTATTTTTCTTGGCAAATATCATGGTATTTTAAATTTGAATGTAATATATTTCAACTAAATGAATTTACCATGGCATAGGAAGATGAGAGCTTTTGGTTCGCCATTTGAAGGGGTCCATTGGCATGTAAAGAGGTTCAATCCGCGTGCATTTGAAATATATTCCTGCAACCAATTTTCCAAACGGATCATTCAGTAACATGCTATTACAAAATTAAAGTATCTCATCAAACATAAATACAGAACTCAATGCCGAATGCACCTTAAAAAATAGTCAGCATAAGGTAGGAACGAATATACTAACCTCTTGATATTTGATATCATCATTGGCCATTGCTCTCGATAGGAAACGATGACTTCATGGCTAATGTATATGTGCAAAACTCAGACATTAAGAAATGATTAAAAAAAGAGCGGTCGTTATATATATGTCTAGATCTGTGGACAGTTCGCATTTTGTTCGTCCTGTTCTTTATATCCATGCATGAAGTTGCGGCATGTATGGTCTAGGAGTGATCAATTTTAACCAACAAGGCTAAGTTTAGTTTGAACTACCTACCTCAATTAGACCATCCTAGATTAGGTCTGAATTTTTTTGTGTTTATATAATGGGAAGAAAAATAGTTGTACCCCGTGTATGGCACGAGATAATCGGTTGTTTTCGTTCTATCTGTCATTGTTTGGTCAGGAAAAATGCCAGAGAATTGCGTTTTAAACACATGTTGCTGATCAACTGACGAGTCCATGTCAATGAACGTGTGGCATATAAACATCATGATCGGCCCATTTGCTCTGACTTGAATTAAATGTGATGTATATAAGATAAGACCTGGAGCTGCACCAGTCCAAAACTGTTGGTCGTTGCTCGGTTGTTATCACACCCTACTGTAGCCTTTGGAAAGGAGAAAGCAGAATATATGCAAGAATCAGCAGGCGTCCAAGCAAAGTCTGTTCTTTGAACAGTGAACATCCAGATACACACAAATGTGTCCCCATTTGTGCAACTTTGTGTTGTTGATTCAGGCAAAAATCCAGCCTATTGAATTATTCAGTGCAGGTTCAGAAAGACGAATCCGAACATGTAAATCACTTGATGCGTTGGAGCAAAGTGCTTTCTGCTTTATTGTCAGGAAAACGTGTACAGATTCTCCAGAAGATGGGAGAAGAATATGTATAGGCATCAGCAGATTAAGAACCTGGTTTGTTTTCAGTGGTTATGGAGGAATCTTGATCGATCGGCTACATATATAACGGACGTGCGAGCAATCGAGAGCCGGCCGCGAGACCCAAGCTCCCTGACCCGCTGTCCAGATTTAAGTCACACCGAACCGTTATTTTACAGTTTTTTAAAACATCCCTGACTTTTTAGGTATTCCATCCACGGATCATATTTAAGTCAAACAAATGCTTTTCTAAACCATCCATATCTTTTAAACCGTAACTCCGATTTAAACATGTTATATATGAAATTTGATTAGAAAAATATGTAGAATATGAATATAAGATTATTTCAACCTGTTAAGTATTTATAAATATTATTTTGAAAGATATTTAATTCAAACAAATGGTTTTCTAAATTATACATATATTTTAAACCGTAACTCCGATTTTAATATGTTATATATGAAATTTGACTAGAAAAATGTGTGAAATCTGTATATGATGTTAATTTTACCTGTTAAATATTTTTTAAATATTGTTTTGGAAGCAAACTTATAACTATAGCACACGATCCATTTTTCTTTCCTACAGGCGGCGATCCGGATTACAAATAAACATCCACTATAATCATATAGGGAAAAGAAAATATCGAGAACTACACATGCATACCTCTGAATACGTCACAGGGGAAAACAAAAGATTTCTCATCGCGAGCATGAGAGAAAGCGAGAGAGAGAGGGAGGAGAGAGGGAGAGAGGGACGGAGGGACGTCTTAAGATTAACCACATTCTAACACGTTTTGGTTTGTGTGAACACTAAGGCCGCCGTTGGCGAGGGTGAGAAGAAGGATAAGTGGCAACACAAATATGATGCGTCGCTAAAATAAAGGAGATGGACCTATTGTGGTCTTGAGTGATGGTTATTCTCCCCGCAAAAAAAAAAAGAGTGATGGTTATTCGGTTAAGAGTGTGTGTTATGTAGGTATGCTAAAGTGAGCCTGAGCGCATAATTATCTATCCTGCGCGCTGGTCAGGCTGCGCGCATTGCTCTCAGGAAGTTAGCGATCCTACCTTAATCTGCCTAATCTTGGAAAGCATCGTAACGATAGACCAACGATTACTACTCGTGCCTTTGCTCGGCATAACCACCTATTATCTAGTGCATGACAGTAAAATCAGCAGAAAATATAGTAACCGAATTAATCTGTTTACTACTACACCCGTAGCTTCTCCGTCCACCACATAATTAGGATGCATAGTAATAAGCTATGAAAAAATAGTAACAATAGTAATTAGATTACTGCTTGAGCACCCACCATCTACACTATGGTGGTAATCACACATGCAAGTAAAGATAAACATGTGCAGTTGTATTACTATACAAGATTGTTCTTTTTCAATAGTAAATGATTGTACCTTTTATGGTAACGTCGTGTAAAGTACGTAATGCTTAAAATTCATGTTGCCTATATTGTGTTACTATATCTGCTAGTTTTTTACCATACGCAGAGTTGTGTGTACCAAATAGTAACAGATTTAATTTCATTACTATATTTGCCAATTATTTTACCAGGGTGAGGAGAATGGTCTGTTTGCGGGACCGAAAGTTGTGCATTCTTAGTAGTAACCGGGCAGTAATCGATTTAATTCCATTACCATCATTAGCAATACATGCCAATTGGTTGGTTGAGCGGTGCACCAAGCGTGATCGGAGGGTACGATTAGAGTTAATGCGCTCACGCACAATAGGGATTGACTATTCGTCACCCTGGGTGAAGAATAGTTATTCTTCGCCCCCTCTATTTTATCATCAATGCACCGTAATTTTATATTCCGTAAGTTTTGTCTTATTTCCGACATAAAAAGAGACCGTAATAATATATATAATCGTCGTAAAAAATATTTCATGTTATGTAAAATTACAAACGTAAAAACATAGTGTAAAATACACATAAACTGCAAATTTTCTTACCTTATGACCTATATTTTTATTTTTTATGCCAAATTTTACGTAGTGAATCAATAGGAGTAACTATTTGAATTCCAAACGTAATTTAGTTATGATATGATCGTAAGATTACCTCGGGTGAAGAATAACTTATTGACTATTCGTCATCCTGGGTGAGGAATAGTTATTCTTCAGCCACCTCTATTTTAACATCTGTGCACCGTAACTTTACGCTTCATAAATTTTGTCTTATTTTAAACATAAAAAAAGAACGTCAGAAAACCTATAATCATCGTAAATATTTTTTTAGTTACGTAAAATTACAAATGTAAAAGCATAGTGTAAAATGTACATAAAATACAATTTTTGACCTATATTTTTTTCTTATGCCAAATTTTATGCAGTAAATCAATATGAATGTAACTATTAGTATTTAAAATGTAATTTATTTATGAAATGATCGTAAGATTACCTCGGGTGAAGAATAACTTATTCTGCACCCTGGGTGATGAATAGTAACTCTCTCTCTCTCTCTCTCTCTCTCTCTATATATATATATATATATATATATATATATATATATATATATATATATATATAGCGCTATTCGTCACGCTGACGAGGAATAGTTATTCTTCACCCCCCTCTATTTTAATATCAATACACCGTATTTTTACATTCCGAAATTTTCTCTTACTTCATACGTAAAAAGAGAACGTAAGAAAATTATAATCGCCGTAAAAAATATTTTATGTTACCTAAAATTACAAACGTAAAAACATAGTGTAAAATATACATAAAATGCAAATTTTCTAGATTTAAAACCTATATTTTTGTTTTCTTATGTCAAATTTTACGTAGTAAAATCAATATGAATGTATACAAAATGTAATTTATATTTGAAATGGTCATAAGATTACCTCGGGTGAAGAATAACGTATTCTGCACCCTGGATGGTGAATAGTATTATATATATATATATATATATATATATATATATATATATATATATTACTAATAAAAAAATAGGTATTCTTGGTCCGTCATTGCTATTTTGCAGAAAACCCCATTATGTTTTTTGGTAATAAACCCGTAGTACATATTAATCGGTTTTTTAAACGTTCATAGCTTTTTAACCGTAACTCCAAATTTAACATGTTATATATAAAATTTGATTAGAAAAATATGCTGAATCTGAATATGATATTATTTTTAACTGTTAACCATTTTTAAAAAGTGTTATTTACAATGAAACACTTTGGCAGGCAAAACCAGGATGGGGAACAAAAACAAAATCTACAACCACACATGCACGCCTCGTCACAACTTCACAGAAAAAAAATAGATTTATCATCCTATGCCGAAAGGGAGACGTCTTAAGATTGACAACATACAAACGTGTTGTGATGGTGTGAACACTGAGGCCAGCGTCGACGAGAGTGGGAAGAAGGATAAATAGAAACACAGATGGGATGTCATGTGTTGAAATAAAGGACATGGACCTACGAATTCATGGTTATTAGATTAGTGAGTGGCTTTTCACCCGTTGCAACGCACGAGCTCACTTGCATCGTATGCCCAGAGGGAGACGTCTTAAGATTGACATCATTCAAACGTGTTGTGATGATGTCAACACTGAGACCAACGTCGACGAGAGTGGGAACAAAGATCAATAGAAACTCATATGGAATGCCATGTGTTGAAATAAAGGACATGAACCCACTGAAGTTTGGACTCATGATTATTAGATTATGAAGTGTTTTTTTTCACCCATTGCAACGCACGGGCCTATTTGCCAGTCCTTCTCAAATGTGAGAGGAAGTTTTATCAAAACAAAAAAAAAGTGAGAGGAGGTGCGCCGGACTATTTAGCGCAGGGTAGCGTATGATTTACTACCGGTTTTGGGAATTATTTTGCTATACTATTTCTTTACTGGTTTTTCCCATTCTTTCCTTTTATTCTTTTATTTTTTCTGTTTATTTTATTGCATTTTATTTTATTTCAAAATATCACGAAATTAAAAAATGATGTAATTTTATAAAAAATGTTCACAATTTCAAAAAATCTTCTTGTTTTCGAAAAAATGTTTAAAAATTTAAAAAATTGTTAGCCTTTCAAGTAAGTTCCGAATTTCAAAAAATGTGCGTGTTTTCAAAGAATAGTTAAAATTTAAAAAATATTTAGATTTTCAAAATATGTTCATGTTTTCAAACAAATGTTTATAATTTCAAAAAATACAAATTTTTTAAATAAATTTTCAAAATAATCATGTTTACATGTTTGGGAATTTTTTAAAAAATCATATTTTAGAAAAGTTCCCAATTTCCAAAAAATGAAACTTCAAAACTTGTTTGCATTTACAAAAAGTAATTAGAAATTTCAAAAAATGTTTGTGTTTTCATAAAATGTTTGAAATAAAAAAGACTAAAAAACGGGTTGCTGTAATGAATCGGTCGCTAAAGTGTGTGATTCGCATGGGTGAACCTGATCTCTATAGTAGCCGACTTGGTACAGTTCATTCTCGCTTGGTGCCGGCGGCTCCACTGAACAAGCCTAGTCGGGCGGGAGCCCATGTTCATAGCGTGTATATTGATGCAAAACACTTGGGAGCACAGTTTAGGTCACGCTGGATGCACAGATTTGCTTGGAAAAAAACCAGTGAAACCTCTCAACATAGGATCTAGTTTTGAAGATCTCAACGCGATAAAAATAGCGGTGTAAATGGTTCATGATTTGAACACACGGTTTAAGAGATAAATCATTTTGAAAATACAAGTATATGAAAAAACACAAATTCAACCTCCCATCTTCACGCATGGGGTGGGTTTTCTCACCGAAAATCTGTGATTGCGACAAGTGACGGGCATGCAGTAAACTACTCAGCATAAGATAAGATGGGTTAATAGTGCAGAGGAACCATGGATATCAGCATTAACCCGCCATCAAACCGCCCATCTGGCCCATACCCCCTTTACACCTAGACTATATATTTGTCCCCCGTTTCTCAAAAAAAATTTGCCCCTCTTGATCAGTTTTAGGTTCAGTAAACCAACTACCTAGACCTTGAGAGAGCTATGCTTGTCTTACCTCCTCCTAGAGGTTCAAGACCTCACAAGGAGAAGGATTCTCTATTGGATCATGGTTGATGCCCCTTGAGAACCGGTTTGAATAGCAAAAGGTTCCCATACCCTTTCCTCGGTGACTGACTCTGGGTTACTGAACCACGAGAGGATGTGCACTACGACAGAGAATCAAACAAGTTATTGTTATCGAATTAAATTCCAGTTTTTAAACCAGACCTCTAACAACCCTTTTGGGTGCAAACACTTATATGAAAATAAGCATGGGTATTAGGTCTTATTGTCAACCTTACATTTGTGCTTGGGATCTTATCTTGATAATAAACATAGCTCTGGAAGACAACCAATATGATGTGCTTGCTACGTGATGAAGTGGGGGATCATCCCATGGTACGTCTTGACCGGTGCTCGACCTGCATCAAGAGTCAGTTGTCTAACCGGTGGCCCGTATTGTCACACGATGTTACCTCGGTTATTAATAATAAATATTTAGATAAAATCTGTTGACATTTAATGACTACACCTCATTTATCCCTAAGGAATTGTTTTCCGCTACCATACTAACCCTTCTCTCACTACTCTTCGGGATAGCGTTCCATGGCCTCCTCGCTCCTTACCTTCTCCTTGATCGATCTACGGGATCCTGAGTACCCATAGGGCCTTAGAACAAGAAGAAGACAAGAGACGTTTCCATTCTAATTGGACACATATAAATAACGTCAAATATACACAAAGTCATACCAACAATACCATGCACAAATACAGGGTTGCAAAGCCTTTCCTCAACCCATTGCCTTACTGAATTACTCACATATGTGTTGGGGAACATAGTAATTTCAAAAAATTTCCTACGCACATGCAAGATCATGGTGATGCATAGCAACGAGAGGGGAGAGTGTTGTCCACGTACCCTCGTAGACCGAAAGCGGAAGCGTTAGCACAACGCGGTTGATGTAGTCGTAAGTCTTCACGATCCGACCGATCAAGTACCGAACGCACGGCACCTCCGAGTTCAGCACACGTTCAGCCCGATGACGTCCCTCGAACTCCGATCCAGCCGAGTGTTGAGGGAGAGTTTCGTCAGCACGACGGCGTGGTGACGATGATGATGTTCTACCGACGCAGGGCTTCGCCTAAGCACCACTACAATATTATCGAGGTGGACTATGATGGAGGGGGGCACCGCACACGGCTAAAAGATCAAACGATCAATTGTTGTGTCTCTAGGGTGCCCCCCTGCCCTTGTATATAAAGGAGCAAGGGGGGAGGTGCGGCCGACCAGGAGGGGGCGTGCCAGGAGGAGTCCTACTCCCACCGGGAGTAGGACTCCCTCCCTATTCCTTGTTGGATTAGGAGAAGAGGGGGAAAGAGGTGGAGGAGAAGAAGGAAGGGGAGGGGCCGCCCCCCTCTCCTTGTCCTATTCAGACTAGGGGGAGGGGCGCGCGGCCCTTGCCCTGGCCGCCTCTCCTCCATTAACCCCCGGGGGGTTCCGGTAACCCCTCCGGTACTCCGGTAAAATCCCGATTTCACCCGGAACACTTCCGATATCCAAATATAGGCTTCCAATATATGAATCTTCATGTCTCGACCATTTCGAGACTCCTCGTCATGTCCGTGATCACATCTGGGACTCCGAACAACCTTCGGTACATCAAAACATATAAACTCATAATATAACTGTCATCGAAACGTTAAGCGTGCGGACCCTACGGGTTCGAGAACTATGTAGACATGACCGAGTACACGTCTCCGGTCAATAACCAATAGCGGAACCTGGATGCTCATATTGGCTCCCACATATTCTACGAAGATCTTTATCGGTCAGACCGCATAACAACATACGTTGTTCCCTTTGTCATCGGTATGTGTTACTTGCCCGAGATTCGATCGTCGGTATCTCAATACCTAGTTCAATCTCGTTACCGGCAAGTCTCTTTACTCGTTCTGTAATACATCATTCCGCAACTAACTCATTAGTTGCAATGCTTAAGTGATGTGCATTACCGAGTGGTCCCAGAGATACCTCTCCGACAATCGGAGTGACAAACCCTAATCTCGAAATACGCCAACCCAACAAGTACCTTCGGAGACACTTGTAGAGCACCTTTATAATCACACAGTTATGTTGTGACATTTGGTAGCACACAAAGTGTTCCTCCGGTAAACGGGAGTTGCATAATCTCATAGTCATAGGAACATGTATAAGTCATGAAGAAAGCAATAGCAACATACTAAATGATCGAGTGCTAAGCTAACGGAATGGGTCAAGTCAATCACATCATTCTCCTAATGATGTGATCCCGTTAATCAAATGACAACCCATGTCAATGGCTAGGAAACATAACCATCTTTGATTACCGAGCCAGTCAAGTAGAGGCATACTAGTGACACTTTGTTTGTCTATGTATTCACACAAGTATTACATTTCCGGTTAATACAATTCTAGCATGAATAATAAACATTTATCATGATATAAGGAAATAAATAATAACTTTATTATTGCCTCTAGGGCATATTTCCTTCAGTCTCCCACTTGCACTAGAGTCAATAATCTAGATTACACAGTAATGATTCTAACACCCATGGAGCCTTGGTGCTGATCATGTTTTGCTCGTGGAAGAGGCTTAGTCAACGAGTCTGCAACATTCAGATCCGTATGTATCTTGCAAATTTCTATGTCTCCCACCTGGACTAAATCCCGGATGGAATTGAAGCGTCTCTTGATGTGCTTGGTTCTCTTGTGAAATCTGGATTCCTTCGCCAAGGCAATTGCACCAGTATTGTCACAAAAGATTTTCATTGGACCCGATGCACTAGGTATGACACCTAGGTCGGATATGAACTCCTTCATCCAGACTCCTTCATTTGCTGCTTCCGAAGCAGCTATGTATTCCGCTTCACACGTAGATCCCGCCATGACGCTTTGTTTAGAACTGCACCAACTGACAGCTCCACTGTTCAATGTAAACACGTATCCGGTTTGCGATTTAGAATCGTCCGGATCAGTGTCAAAGCTTGCATCAACGTAACCATTTACGATGAGCTTTTTGTCACCTCCATAAACGAGAAACATATCCTTAGTCATTTTCAGGTATTTCAGGATGTTCTTGACCGCTGTCCAGTGATCCACTCCTGGATTACTTTGGTACCTCCCTGCTAGACTTATAGCAAGGCACACATCAGGTCTGGTACACAGCATTGCATACATGATAGAGCCTATGGCTGAAGCATAGGGAACATCTTTCATTTTATCTCTATCTTCTGCAGTGGTCGGGCATTGAGTCTTACTCAACTTCACACCTTGTAACACAGGCAAGATCCCTTTCTTTGCTTGATCCATTTTGAACTTCTTCAAAACTTTGTCAAGGTATGTACTGAAGGAAATATGCCCTAGAGGCAATAATAAAGTATTATATATTTCCTTATATCATGATAAATGTTTATTATTCATGCTAGAATTGTATTAACCGGAAACATAATACATGTGTGAATACATAGACAAACAGAGTGTCACTAGTATGCCTCTACTTGACTAGCTCGTTAATCAAAGATGGTTATGTTTCCTAGCCATAGACATGAGTTGTCATTTGATTAACGGGATCACCTCATTAGGAGAATGACGTGATTGACTTGACCCATTCCGTTAGCTTAGCACCCGATCGTTTAGTATGTTGCTATTGCTTTCTTCATGACTTATACATGTTCCTATGACTATGAGATTATGCAACTCCTGTTTACCGGAGGAACACTTTGTGTGCTACCAAACGTCACAACGTAAATGGGTGATTATAAAGGTGCTCTATAGGTGTCTCCAAAGGTACTTGTTGGGTTGGCGTATTTCGAGATTAGGATTTGTCACTCCGATTGTCGGAGGGGTATCTCTGGGCCCACTCGGTAATGCACATCACTATAAGCCTTGCAAGCATTGTGACTAATGAGTTAGTTGCGGGATGATGTGTTACGGAACGAGTAAAGAGACTTGCCGGTAACGAGATTGAACTAGGTATTGAGATACCGACGATCAAATCTCGGGCAAGTAACATACCGGTGACAAAGGGAACAACGTATGTTGTTATGCGGTCTGACCGATAAAGATCTTCGTAGAATATGTGGGAGCCAATATGGGCATCCAGGTCCCGCTATTGGTTATTGACCGGAGACATGTCTCGGTCATGTCTACATAGTTCTCGAACCCGTAGGGTCCGCACGCTTAACATTACGATGACAGTTTTATTGAGTTTTGATGTACCGAAGGAGTTCGGAGTCCCGGATGAGATCGGGGACATGATGAGGAGTCTCGAAATGCCGAGATGTAAAGATCGATATATTGGACGACTATATTCGGACTTCGGAAAGGTTCCGAGTGATTCGGATATTTTTCGGAGTACCGGAGAGTTACGGGAATACGTATTGGGCCTTATTGGGCCATACGGGAAAGAAGGAAAAGGGCCTCAAGGGTGGCCGCACCCCTCCCCTTGGTCTGGTCCGAATTAGACTAGGGAAGGGGGGCGCCCCCTTCCTTCCTTATCTTTTTCCCTTCCTCTTTTCCTATTCCATATGGGAGGTGGAATCCTACTAGGACTAGGGAGTTCTAGTAGGACTCCACACTTGGTGCGCCCCCTCCTAGGGCCGGCCTCCTCCTCCCTTGCTCCTTTATATACGGGGGCAGGGGGCACCCCATAGATACAACAATTGATCCTTGAGATCTCTTAGCCGTGTGCGGTGCCCCCTCCACCATATTACACCTCGATAATACCGTTGCGGAGCTTAGGCGAAGCCCTGCGTCGGTGGAACATCATCATCGTCACCACGCCGTCGTGCTGACGAAACTCTCCCTCAACGCTCGGCTGGATCGGAGTTCGAGGGACCGAGCTGAACATGTGTAGAACTCGGAGGTGCCGTACGTTCGGTACTTGATCGGTCGGATCGTGGAGACGTACGACTACATCAACCGCGTTGTGATAACGCTTCCGCTGTCGGTCTACGAGGGTACGTGGACAACACTCTCCCCTCTCGTTGCTATGCATCACCATGATCTTGCGTGTGCGTAGGAAATTTTTTGAAATTACTACGTTCCCCAACAGTGGCATCCGAGCCTGGTTTTATGCGTTGATGCTATGCACGAGTAGAACACAAGTGAGTTGTGGGCGATATAAGTCATACTGCTTACCAGCATGTCATATTTTGGTTCAGCGGTATTGTGAGATGAAGCGGCCCGGACCGACATTACACGTACGCTTACGCGAGACTGGTTTCACCGTTGCGAGCACTCGTTGCTTAAAGGTGACCGGCGGGTGTCTGTCTCTCTCACTTTAGTTGAACCGAGTGTGGCTACGCCCGGTCCTTGCGAAGGTTAAAACAGCACCAACTTGACAAACTATCGCTGTGGTTTTGATGCGTAGGTAAGAACGGTTCTTGCTAAGCCCGTAGCAGCCACGTAAAACTTGCAACAACAAAGTAGAGGACGTCTAACTTGTTTTTGCAGGGCATGTTGTGATGTGATATGGTCAAGACATGTTGTGATATAATTTGTTGTATGAGATGATCATGTTTTGTAACCGAGTTATCGGCAACTGGCGGGAGCCATATGGTTGTCGCTTTATTGTATGAGATGCAATCGCCATGTAATAGTTTTACTTTATCACTAAGCGGTAGCGATAGTCGTAAAAGCAATAAGTTGGCGAGACGACAACGATACTACGATGGAGATCAAGGTGTCGCGCCGGTGACGATGGTGATCATGACGGTGCTTCGGAGATGGAGATCACAAGCACGGTGCTTCGGAGATGGAGATCACGAGCACAAGATGATGATGGCCATATCATATCACTTATATTGATTGCATGTGATGTTAATCCTTTATGCATCTTATCTTGCTTTGTTTGACGGTAGCATTATAAGATGATCCTTCACTAAATTATCAAAGTATAAGTGTTCTCCCTGAGTATGCACCGTTGCGAAAGTTCTTCGTGCTGAGACACCACGTGATGATCGGGTGTGATAGGCTCTACGTTCAAATACAACGGGTGTAAAACAGTTGCACACGCGGAATACTCAGGTTAAACTTGACGAGCCTAGCATATAACAGATATGGCCTCGGAACACGGAGACCGAAAGGTCGAGCGTGAATCATATAGTAGATATGATCAACATAGTGATGTTCACCATTGAAACTACTCCATCTCACGTGATGATCGGACATGGTTTAGTTGATATGGATCACGTGATCACTTAGAGGATTAGAGGGATGTCTATCTAAGTGGGAGTTCTTAAGTAATATGATTAATTGAACTTAAATTTATCATGAACCTAGTCCTGATAGTATTTTGCAAATTATGTTGTAGATCAATAGCTCGCGTTGTTGCTTCCCTGTGTTTATTTTTGATATGTTCCTAGAGAAAAATTATGTTGAAAGATATTAGTAGCAATGATGTGGATTGGATCCATGATCTGAGGATTATCCTCATTGCTGCACAGAAGAATTATGTCCTTGATGCACCGCTAGGTGACAGACCTATTGCAGGAGCAGATGCAGACGTTATGAACGTTTGGCTAGCTCAATATGATGACTACTTGATAGTTTAGTGCACCATGCTTAACGACTTAGAATCGGGACTTCAAAGACGTTTTGAACGTCATGGACCATATGAGATGTTCCAGGAGTTGAAGTTAATATTTCAAGCAAATACCCGAGTTGAGAGATATGAAGTCTCCAACAAGTTCTATAGCTAAAAGATGGAGGAGAATCGCTCAACTAGTGAGCATGTGCTCAGATTGTCTGGGTACTACAATCGCTTGAATCAAGTGGGAGTTAATCTTCCAGATAAAATAGTGATTGACAGAATTCTCTAGTCACCATCACCAAGTTAGTAGAACTTCGTGATGAACTATAGTATGCAAGGGATGACGAAAGTAATTCCCGAGCTCTTCGTGATGCTGAAATCGACGAAGGTAGAAATCAAGAAAAACATCAAGTGTTGATGGTTGACGAGACCACTAGTTTCAAGAAAAGGGCAAAGGGAAGAAAGGGAACTTTAAAAAGAACGGCAAGCAAGTTGCTGCTCAAGTGAAGAAGCCTAAGTCTGGTCCTAAGCCTGAGACTAAGTGCTTCTACTGCAAAAGGACTGGTCACTAGAAGCGGAACTACCCCAACTATTTGGTGGATAAGAAGGATGGCAAAGTGAACAAAGGTATATTTGATATACAGATTATTGATGTGTACTTTACTAGTGTTTATAGCAACCCCTCGGTAATTGATACTGGTTCAGTTGCTAAGAGTAGTAACTCGAAACGGGAGTTGCAGAATAAACAGAAACTAGTAAAAGTGAACAAAGGTATATTTGATATACAGATTATTGATGTGTACTTTACTAGTGTTTATAGCAACCCCTCGGTAATTGATACTGGTTCAGTTGCTAAAGAGTAGTAACTCGAAAACGGGAGTTGCAGAATAAACAGAGACTAGTAAAAGGCGAGGTGACGATGTGTGTTGGAAGTAGTTCCAAGATTGATATGATCATCATCGCACACTCCCTGTACTTTCGGGATTAGTGTTGAAACTAAATAAGTGTTATTTGGTGTTTGCGTTGAGCATGAATATGATTTGATCATGTTTATTGCAATACGGTTATTCATTTAAATTAGAGAACAATTGTTGTTCTGTTTACATGAATAAAACCTTCTATGGTCATACACACCAACGAAAATGGTTTGTTGGATCTCAATCGTAGTGATACACATATTCATAATATTGAAGCCAAAAGATGCAAAGTTAATAATGATAGTGCAACTTATTTGTGGCACTGCCGTTTAGGTCATATTGGTGTAAAGCGCATGAAGAAACTCCATACTGATGGGATTTTGGAATCACTTGATTATGAATCACTTGATGCTTGCGAACCGTGCCTCATGGGCAAGATGACTAAAACGCCGTTCTCCAGAACTATGGAGAGAGCAACAGATTTGTTGGAAATCATACATACAGATGTATGTGGCCCGATGAATATTGAGGCTCGTAGCAGGTATCATTATTTTCTGACCTTCACAGATGATTTGAGCAGATATGGGTATATCTATTTGATGAAACACAAGTCTGAAACATTTGAAAAGTTCAAAGAATTTCAGAGTGAAGTGGAGAATCATCGTAACAAGAAAATAAAAGTTTCTACGATATGATCGCAGAGGTAAAATATTTGAGTTACGAGTTTGGCCTTCAGTTAAAACAAAGTGAAATAGTTTCACCACTCACGCCACCTGGAACACCACAGCATAATGGTGTGTCCGAACGTCATAACCGTACTTTATTGGATATAGTGCAATCTATGATGTCTCTTACCAATTTACCACTATCGTTTTGGGGTTATGCATTAGTGACAGCTACATTCACGTTAAATAGGACACCATCAAAATCCGATGAGACGACGCCTTATGAACTGTGGTTTGGCAAGAAACCAAAGTTGTCGTTTCTTAAAGTTTGGGGTTGCGATGCTTATGTGAAAAAGTTTCATCCTGATAAGCTCAAACCCGAATCGGAGAAATGTGTCTTCATAGGATACCCAAAGGAGACTGTTGGGTACACCTTCTATCACAGATCCGAAGGCAAGACATTCGTTGCTAAGAATGGATCCTTTCTAGAGAAGGAGTTTCTCTCGAAAGAAGTGAGTGGCAGAAAAGTAGAACTTGATGAGGTAACTGTACCTGCTCCCTTATTGGAAAGTAGTTCATCACAGAAATCTGTTCTTGTGACTTCTACACCAATTAGTGAGGAAGTTAATGATGATGATCATGTAACTTCAGATCAAGTTACTACCAAACCTCGTAGGTAAACCAGAGTAAGATCCGCACCAGAGTGGTACGGTAATCCTGTTCTGGAGGTTATGTTACTAGACCATGACGAACCTACGAACTATGAAGAAGCGATGGTGAGCCCAGATTCCGCAAAATGGCTTGAGGCCATGAAATCTGAGATGAGATCCATGTATGAGAACAAAGTGTGGACTTTGGTTGACTTGCCCGATGATCGGCAAGCAATTGAGAATAAATGGATCTTCAAGAGGAAGACGGACGCTGATAGTAGTGTTACTGTCTACAAAGCTAGAATTGTCGCAAAAAGGTTTTCGACAAGTTCAAAGTGTTGACTACGATGAGAGTTTCTCACTCGTATCTATGCTTAAGTCTGTCCGAATCATGTTAGCAATTGCCGCATTTTATGAAATATGGCAAATGGATAAACAAAACTGCATTCCTTAATGGATTTATTAAAGAAGAGTTGTATATGATGCAACCAGAAGGTTTTGTCAATCCTAAAGGTGCTAACAAAATATGCAAGCTCCAGCGATCCATCTGTGGACTGGTGCAAGCATCTCGGAGTTGGAATATACGCTTTGATAAGTTGATCAAAGGATATAGTTTTATACAAACTTGCAATGAAGCCTGTATTTACAAGAAAGTGAGTGGGAGCACTACAGCATTTCTGATAAGTATATGTGAATGACATATTGTTGATCGGAAATAATGTAGAATTATTCTGCAAAGCATAAAGGAGTGTTTGAAAGGAGTTTTTCAAAGAAAGACCTCGGTGAAGCTACTTACATATTGAGCATCAAGATCTATAGAGATAGATGAAGACGCTTGATAAGTTTTTCAATGAGTACATACCTTAACAAGATTTTGAAGTAGTTCAAAATAGAACAGTCAAAGAAAGAGTTCTTGCCTGTGTTACAAGGTGTGAAATTGAGTAAAGACTCAAAGCCAGACCAGGGCAGAAGATAGAAAGAGAATGAAAGTCATTCCCTATGCCTTGGCCATAGGTTCTATAAAGTATGCCATGCTGTGTACCAGATCTATTGTATACCCTACACTGATTTTGGCAAGGGAGTACAATAGTGATCTAGGAGTAGATCACTGACAGCGGTCAAAGTTATCCTTAGTGGAATAAGGATATGTTTCTCGATTATGGAAGTGACAAAAGGTTCGTCGTAAAGGGTTACGTCGATGCAAGTTTTGACACTAAATCTAGATGACTCTAAGTCTCGGTCTAGATACATATTGAAAGTGGGAGCAATTAGCTAGAGTAGCTCCATGCAGAGCATTGTAGACATAGAAATTTGCAAAATACTTATGGATCTGAATGTGACAGACCCGTTGACTAAAATTATCTCACAATCAAAACATGATCACACCTTAGTACTCTTTGGGTGTTAATCACATAGCGATGTGAACTAGATTATTGACTCTAGTAAACCCTTTGAGTGTTGGTCACATAGAGATGTGAACTATGGGTGTTAATCACATGGTGATGTGAATTATTGATGTTAAATCACATGGCGATGTGAACTAGATTATTGACTCTAGTGCAAGTGGGAGACTGAAGGAAATATGCCCTAGAGGCAATAATAAAGTATTATATATTTCCTTATATCATGATAAATATTTATTATTCATGCTAGAATTGTATTAACCGGAAACATAATACATGTGTGAATACATAGACAAACAGAGTGTCACTAGTATGCCTCTACTTGACTAGCTCGTTAATCAAAGATGGTTATGTTTCCTAGCCATAGACATGAGTTGTCATTTGATTAACGAGATCACCTCATTAGGAGAATGACGTGATTGACTTGACCCATTCCGTTAGCTTAGCACCCGATCGTTTAGTATGTTGTTATTGCTTTCTTCATGACTTATACATGTTCCTATGACTATGAGATTATGCAACTCCCGTTTACCGGAGGAACACTTTGTGTGCTACCAAACGTCACAACGTAAATGGGTGATTATAAAGGTGCTCTACAGGTGTCTCCAAAGGTACTTGTTGGGTTGGCGTATTTCGAGATTAGGATTTGTCACTCCGATTGTCGGAGAGGTATCTCTGGGCCCACTCGGTAATGCACATCACTATAAGCCTTGCAAGCATTGTGACTAATGAGTTAGTTGCGGGATGATGTGTTACGGAACGAGTAAAGAGACTTGCCGGTAACGAGATTGAACTAGGTATCGAGATACCGACGATCAAATCTCGGGCAAGTAACATACCGGTGACAAAGGGAACAACGTATGTTGTTATGCGGTCTGACCGATAAAGATCTTCGTAGAATATGTGGGAGCCAATATGGGCATCTAGGTCCCGCTATTGGTTATTGACCGGAGACATGTCTCGGTCATGTCTACATAGTTCTCGAACCCGTAGGGTCCGCACGCTTAACGTTACGATGCTAGTTTTATTGAGTTTTGATGTACCGAAGAAGTTCGGAGTCCCGGATGAGATCGGGGACATGACGAGGAGTCTCGAAATGGCCGAGACATAAAGATCGATATATTGGACGACTATATTCGGACTTCGGAAAGGTTCCGAGTGATTCGGATATTTTTCGGAGTACCGGAGAGTTACGGGAATACGTATTGGGCCTTATTGGGCCATACGGGAAAGAAGGAAAAGGGCCTCAAGGGTGGCCGCACCCCTCCCCTTGGTCTGGTCCGAATTGGACTAGGGAAGGGGGGCGCCCCCTTCCTTCCTTCTCTTTTTCCCTTCCTCTTTTCCTATTCCATATGGGAGGTGGAATCCTACTAGGACTAGGGAGTCCTAGTAGGACTCCACACTTGGTGCGCCCCCTCCTAGGGCCGGCCTCCTCCTCCCTTGCTCCTTTATATACGGGGCAGGGGGCACCCCATAGACACAACAATTGATCTTTGAGATCTCTTAGCCGTGTGCGGTGCCCCATCCACCATATTACACCTCGATAATACCGTTGCGGAGCTTAGGCGAAGCCCTGCGTCGGTAGAACATCATCATCGTCACCACGCCGTCGTGCTGACGAAACTCTCCCTCAACGCTCGGCTGGATCGGAGTTCGAGGGATCTCATCGAGCTGAACGTGTGTAGAACTCGGAGGTGCCGTACGTTCGGTATTTGATCGGTCGGATCGTGAAGACGTATGACTACATCAACCGCGTTGTGATAACGCTTCCGCTGTCGGTCTACGAGGGTACGTGGACAACACTCTCCCCTCTCGTTGCTATGCATCACCATGATCTTGCGTGTGCGTAGGAATTTTTTTGAAATTACTACGTTCCCCAACATGTACTTTGTGAAAGTCCAATTAAGCGTCTTGATATATCTCTATAGATCTTGATGCTCAATATGTACGCAGCTTCACCGAGGTCTTTCATTGAAAAACTCTTATTCAAGTATCCCTTTATGCTATTCAGAAATTCTATATCATTTCCAATCAGCAATATGTCATCCACATATAATATTAGAAATGCTACAGAGCTCCCACTCACTTTCTTGTAAATACAGGCTTCTCCAAAAGTCTGTACAAAACCAAATGCTTTGATCACACTATCAAAGGGTTTATTCCAACTCCGAGAGGCTTGCACCAGTCCATAAATAGATCGCTGGAGCTTGCACACTTTGTTAGCTCCCTTTGGATCGACAAAACCTTCCGGTTGCATCACATACAACTCTTCTTCCAGAAATCCATTCAGGAATGCAGTTTTGACATCCATTTGCCAAATTTCATAATCATAAAATGCGGCAATTGCTAACATGATTCGGACAGACTTAAGCATCGCTACGGGTGAGAAGGTCTCATCGTAGTCAATCCCTTGAACTTGTCGAAAACCTTTTGCAACAAGTCGAGCTTTATAGATAGTAACATTTGTTGGGGAACGTAGTAATTTCAAAAAATTTCCTACGCACACGCAAGATCATGGTGATGCATAGCAACGAGAGGGGAGAGTGTTGTCCACGTACCCTCGTAGACCGACAGCGGAAGCATTATCACAACGCGGTTGATGTAGTCGTACGTCTTCACGATCCGACCGATCAAGTACCGAACGTACGGCACCTCCGAGTTCTACACACGTTCAGCTCGATGACGTCCCTCGAACTCCGATCCAGCCGAGTGTTGAGGGAGAGTTTCGTCAGCACGACGGCGTGGTGACGATGATGATGTTCCACCGACGCAGGGCTTCGCCTAAGCTCCGCAACGGTATTATCGAGGTGTAATATGGTGGAGGGGGGCACCGCACACGGTTAAGAGATCTCAAGGATCAATTGTTGTGTCTCTGGGGTGCCACCCTGCCCCCGTATATAAAGGAGCAAGGGGGAGGTAGCCGGCCAAGGGGAGAGGCGCGCCATAGGGGGGAGTCCTACTCCCAGCGGGAGTAGGACTCCTCCTTTCCTTGTGGGAGTAGGAGAAGGGAAGGGGGAAGGAGAAAGAAGGAAGGGTGCGCCCCCCTTCCCTAGTCCAATTCGGACCAGACCATGGGGAGGGGTGCGGCCACCTTTTGAGGCCTTTCTCTCCTTTCCCGTATGGCCCATTAAGGCCCAATACGAATTCCCGTAACTCTCCGGTACTTCGAAAAATACCTGAATCACTCGGAACCTTTCCGAAGTCCGAATATAGTCGTCCAATATATCGATTTTTACGTTAGGTAATTAATTAACTTAATTAATCCTGTTAATATCAACTAATTAAGATTAATTAACCTAATGACTAATTAACTACTGTTAATTAGCTAACAGCCCCTGACAGGTGGGACCCACCTGTCAGGTTGACCAGGTCAACGGTCAACGTTGACTGCTGAAGTCATGCTGATGCATTAATTAAATTTCGAATTTATTAAATTCTAAAAATGATTTAAATCTTTAAAAATTAATATAAAATAAACCGTAGCTCGGATGGAAAAACTTTGCACATGAAAGTTGCTCAGAACGACGAGACGAATCCGAATACGCAGTCCGTTCGTCCGCCACGCGTCCCTAGCATAGTGAACCTGTAACATTTCACCTCCGGTTCATCTGCCTGAAAACGTGAAACACCGGGGATACTTTCCCGGATGTTTCACCCCTTCGCCGGTATCACCTATCCCTACGTTAGGTCACCCCTAGCACAACGTATCGCCGCGTCTTGCTTTGTGTTGCATTTGATTGCTCTGTTATTTATTGTGTTCCCCCTCCGCTACTTCTTTCCGGTAGACTCCGAGACCGCTGCCGATGTTCGTGTGTTCGACTACATCGAAGACGACCCCTCCTTCTTGCCAGAGCAACCAGGCAAACCCCCCCCTTGATCACCAGATATCGCCTATTCTTCTCTATACTGCTTGCATTAGAGTAGTGTAGCATGTTACTGCTTTCCCTTAATCCTATCCTGATGCATAGCCTGTCATTGTTGCTACAGTTGTTACCCTTACCTGCTATCCAACTGCTTAGTATAGGATGCTAGTGTTCCATCAGTGGCCCTACACTCTTGTTCGTCTGCCATGCTATACTATTGGGCCGTGATCACTTCGGGAGGTGATCACGGGCATGTACTATATACTTTATATACATGACACATGTGGTGACTAAAGTCGGGTCGGCTCGTTGAGTACCCGCAAGTGATTCTGATGAGGGGGCTGAAAGGACAGGTGGCTCCATCCCGGTAGAGGTGGGCCTGGGTTCCTGACGGCCCCCGACTATTACTTTATGACGGAGCGACAGGGCAGGTTGAGACCACCTAGGAGAGAGGTGGGCCTGGCCCTGGTCGGCGTTCGCGGATACATAACACGCTTAACGAGATCTTGGTATTTGATCTGAGTCTGGCCATTTGGTCTATACGCACTAACCAACTACGCGGGAACAATTATGGGCACTCGGCGTCGTGGTATCAGCCGAAGCTCTTCTTGACGTCAGCGACTGAGTGGCGCGCGCCGCATTGGACCGTAAGCTCGCGCTTGTATTAAGGGGGCTAGGTCTGCTTCCGGCCGCGTACGCAACGTGCAGGTGTGCAATGCGCGATGGGCCCAGACCCCTGCGCGCATAGGATTTAGACCGGCGTGCTGACCTCTTTGTTGAGCCTAGGTGGGGCTGCGACGTGTTGATCTTCCGAGGCCGGGCATGACCCAGAAAAGTGTGTCTGGCCAAATGAGATCGAGCGTGTTGGGTTATGTGGTGCACCCCTGCAGGGAAGTTTATCTATTCGAATAGCCGTGTCCCTCGGTAAAAGGACGACCCGGAGTTGTACCTTTACCTTATGACAACTAGAACCGGATACTTAATAAAATACACCCTTCCAAGTGCCAGATACAACCCGGTGATCGCTCTCTAACAGGGCGACGAGGAGGGGATCGCCGGGTAGGATTATGCTATGCGATGCTACTTGGTGAACTTACCATCTACTCTCTTCTACATGCTGCAAGATGGAGGTGGCCAGAAGCGTAGTCTTCGACAGGACTAGCTACCCCCCCTTATTCTGGCATTCTGCAGTTCAGTCCACCGATATGGTCCTTTACACATATACCCATGCATATGTAGTGTAGCTCCTTGCTTGCGAGTACTTTGGATGAGTACTCACGGTTGCTTTTCTCCCTCTTTTCCCCTTTCTATACCTGGTTGTCGCAACCAGATGCTGGAGTCCAGGAGCTAGAGATCCCAAGGATGATTCTATATGGAGTTCGGCTTCAAGGAGTAGTTAGGAGGTCCCAGGCAGGAGGCCTTGCCTTTTCGATCGTTGCTACTTTTGTGCTGGCCTTCTTAAGGCAAACTTGTTTAACTTATGTCTGTACTCAGATATTGTTGCTTCCGCTGACTCGTCTATGATCGAGCAATTGTATTCGAGCCCTCGAGGCCCCTGGCTTGTATTATGATGCTTGTATGACTTATTTATGTTGTAGAGTTGTGTTGTGATATCTTCCCGTGAGTCCCTGATCTTGATCATACACATTTGCGTGCATGATTAGTGTACGATTGAATCGGGGGCGTCACAAGTTGGTATCAGAGCCAACTGCCTGTAGGAATCCCCCTTTCCAACTCCTTGGCCGAAGTCGAGTCTAGTCATTGAAAAACTTTTACTAACATGGCTGTGTGTCTTACGGGCCCACGTCGCCATTGGGTGGTATTAGGATCTTTTACTCCTTGTCTATACTCTGGGACTCTGATCTCTCTCCTATTCGGGTTAAATGATTTTGCTAGAAAGACTAACTGTAGGTTCTCGTAAATACTTTCTCCCGGAGAGCCCCTTCCGGCCAGATGATCGCCTGCTGCACCAGAAGATTCTGAAGACACTCTCTGATGTTTTCCCGAGACCCTTGTGCCCTTTGCCATTGCGATCCCTACCACCGATAAATCTTTATGGATAACTACATACTTTTGTCGTTCATACCTTCATCCCCAGTTGCCCTTATTATTACAAGGTGCCCTCAAATACTCTCCGATGTTCCAAGCATCCATTATGCTTACTACCCCGCAGTTCCTTCCGCATGAATACCCCTACGAATAATTCTTCACCCTTATCGAGGAACTGTTCATTACTAGTTGATCATATGATCCACAAGGTACATTGATATACTATCCGGTCTTCCGGTAATTCCCTGCCAGCTGTTGCTGTGCAAATACTTGTCTGCTTGCATTATGGTTGTGTTCCATATGCCTACCAATATTCATTAGTATCCCTTGTCATCATCATTTTCAGCCTTTGATTTGATATGGTGAATGCTCGCAATCCTCAGTTGAAATCCTAGAATTCGTCCTTCCGGATCAGACGTCATTTTAATCATGAACTGGTTCTCGACCAACCGAATAGTCGTCGGTTGTACCCATAAGTTTACTCAACTTATCCATCCTCAATCAGAGCGTTTGCTTCTGATCTCTTGATTTGGAAATCGCAATTCCTTTGCATTTGAGATTTGAATTAGTTAGTTATTCCCATAATCTGATGCCTTTGCATTATTTCTTCCTTTGATTGAGTACTGGTACTCCCATCAGCTTTGTTGTGGATCGCCCAATCCATTGTTGGATTTTTATCCGACAGTGTCCTTCATATTCAATCACCTTGAGAAGTTCTTCCCTCATACATAATGCCTTTGGTAAATTCTATCCTCTCCTTTTGTCACCCATGCTCTACTATCGAGCTTGTGTTATTTACTATTGAAGCTTGTGGTATATGTTCCCAATATGACCCTAAGGGTTGAACCTATGCCTTTCCAGATCCGGGTAAACCCGAGAGCTATTACGAGTCCTACTCTTCTGGAGTTTTGCTAGATAAAATTTAAACATTACAACTTCTTCGAAAAATGAGAAGTGAATGAAAGGGTATGCATTGGAGAAGTGGGAGTCGACCTTGAACTTTGTGTTCATGCCCATGGACACGATGTAGATCCTATCATAGAAGTTTCTTGTAATAATAACTATTTCCTTGATATGATATCGTCTAGTATCTGTGTATTGATCCTTTTGCAATCGTGGTTCCGACCATGTTCTCCTTTAAATACCATTTCTCGTGCAAGTTAAGCACTTGTCCTCTGCAGAGCAATACCCCCGTCCAACCTCTACTTTGGTCTGTCGTCGAGTATTACCCCCCTAGTATCTCGAGAATGCTAAGGAACTACTTAACTTCTTATGAGTTCTTCATCAACTAATATTCTTGCCGATTCCATTTTCCAACGGGTTCTGAGTTGTTAGAACCCCTCAAGGACACCGATAAGTGAATCAATTCCGCACTCCGATTCAATAACTCTAAGTAATTTTTGTTGCTTACGAGTTTAATAATCCTTCAAGTCATTCCTAGCCTGATCGGCTATATCCTTATCGTGCAAC
This sequence comes from Triticum aestivum, assembly GCF_018294505.1. Taxonomy (NCBI): domain Eukaryota; kingdom Viridiplantae; phylum Streptophyta; class Magnoliopsida; order Poales; family Poaceae; genus Triticum; species Triticum aestivum. The sequence continues at coordinate 257,354,831 of NC_057808.1, read as the reverse complement.
TTTTTAACTGTGCTACCTGGTCCTTAATCCCGGAGCACCACTTTCGACGATGAGCTAAGCCTACGTCGATCTTCCTCTCATACCATTTCACCTTGAACAACAAGCTTGATTTCAAGTTTGTGTCCTACCCTTGGTTCCAATAACCGTCTGCTTCATCATTCCTTTGACTTGATGTCGCCGCTGATTGATTACATCTTCATGAAATCTCTCGACAAATGTGTCGTGATCATTGTCAACAATTTGACTTCTTCCAAGTTGTGTGTCGAAATTCAGGATGAGAAATACCATCCTTGCCCCTCGATGAATTGTGTTATCATCGACAACATTCTTGCCTCCCCCCAACACAAACTTGTTCATATTTTGCGTTGTATCTTGATTTCCCTGCTATCCAACTTATGTTATGTTCTACCGTGGAGTATTACCATCTTTAATGTCAAGAATGTCGTGAGCATTACTCCACCTCTTAAGAATTCTTGGTACAGTGATACTTCTCACCATCACCATTCTTTCTTGGTCCCCGTGTTGTTTCTAAACGAAATACCGACAAATGGTCTGTGATGTGTAAATTCTAAACTTCTAGCGACCCTATTGCTTTGAAGTTATTGGTCTATAGTTTCATTCTACGTCTATGGCTTAATGAATCATCATTCAAACATTGATCGTGCTACCTAGCCCATATTTCGGGTGCACATTTCAACCAATGTTTAATTGTGTATGTTTTCCTCGAGCATACATCATTAAGTCATTCGATCTAGCTAATGTTATCTCCTTGGTCACATAGTTGTGGAAATCCATCTTTTGGAAATCTCAATGGATTGTCGCTGAGTCAATCAGTCACCTCCTCATCCTCTCCTTGGATTAATGATGAACTCTTGTTTCGGAACTCGCTTCCATAGTTCATTGCCCGAGAATCTTATAATGTCATCTCATCAATTGCGTTGCACCTTTTCGTCTCAGGCATCCTGAGTCTGAGGTATCCTGACACCAATCAGATCTGAATCTCGGACAGATATGATGGTTGGAACATTTTCCAAGAGTCATAACATTGGTCTTTATATAACCCGGTAAGGTGATGTCATGCCTAGCACACCTGGCCGGAGGTCCTATTGTTATAGATTCCTTTTCAGCAAGTTATCCATTCTTCCGTGAGGAAGTTGTAAGCCTTATTCCACAAGTTATTCCTGATGGATCCTTTGTGTTTCCAAAGTCTGACCTTTGCTTGAAGACCATATCGATGCTATCTCGAAGCATGTTTGTGATACTCCGATTTTCAACAATAACATTTGTAGCCCAATGCTAAATGTTTCCTGCTCAATTATCCAAACACCGCTGTTTGGGTAATGTCATGAACTTCCTCTTCCCTAACCTAAATGGTTCTCTTCTAACCATTGTCCTTGGGAAGGATATACCCCTGAAATATGTGTTTAAACACATTTTCCTTTCCATTGTTCTGTTTAATCTGATAATCATATTTTCCTTTCCATTGGTTGGTTTAACGTTTCTGGTGATCATTATGATCTAAGCAGTATTAGTTCCCTGCTTGTGCAAACACCTCGGTGAACAACTCTGTCAGTAAGACCCTGTTACTATTGTTGGTGACATTCCGGTAGCCATCGATGGACGAGAACTTTGCCTATTGGTCCGCCTCGTTTCAACGAGCAGGAAAATGGTTCTCTTCGTCCCTTGCCCTTGGTACCGACGATGTTGCTGACATATAATTGACAGGCTACCCTCTGACATGCCTTGCTATCATGATCGTGCAAGATGTCACTGCCCTTCCTACTTTTAACCCACATGGTGGGCCCATAACCCACAGTTCCACAGGATCGAAACCTGACTCTCCTGTACACCTTGATGACAAAGTTATCCCTTGCTCTTGGTTTCGCAGGTAATTCGCGAGCCACCTTCCTAGTGATCTATTCTGGTATCAGACACAATACTTATTCTCGTTGCTCTGAACCCCTTCAACACTTTGTTTCAGGCAACGAACGATTACCTATGCGCTTGAAACTTCTATTTTGCACCTCTTACTTTGCTCTCGATAATTTCTTAAGTTTCAATTCGAGAGTTACTTTCCGCCACCTTCCCCGATGTTATCGACCAGATGAGCAACATTGTAGCGGTCCGTTCTTCCGAAGTTACCCCTTGTCCTTTCGTAAGCACGATGAAATTTCCGAAGAAAGGATGATGACTTCATCATGATGACCTGAAGTAGTGGAATGAAGACATCAATGTAATGGATCGATCTCTTCAAGAAGAGCAACCAAGACCGAGAAGAATCATTGGAATTTCGTAACCTAATCTTCCCCTTACTCCCCTCTTAAATCTCGGGACGAGATTTCTTGTAGTAGAGGAGAATTGTGACGCCCGGATAATTGTGCTACAGTAAACCTACGCTAATGATGCCACGTCACCTCTGTTACTGTTGCTAACCTCGCGTTAGATCAAAACGTTTCAAAATCAAATTTGAATTTTAGGCAAACATTAAAAGTTTTCGAACATAAAAACTAAAATGTTCTAGAGGTGACAAATATTGCATAGTTAATTATGGTGGAGAATCCACATATTTATAAAATATTTAAGTGCACTAAAATGATTTAACCCGTAGTGAAAACAATTAAATAAATGCCTTATTTTATAACATATTAAAACTATTTTATTATGGGCTAGGAATTAATCTGACAGTAGTTTATTTATAAATACAAATTTAGATACTAGTGGAAATTTTTATAAAACTAAAAATAAAAGAAAAGAAATAAAACAAAAGACAAAAAAATAAATGGGGGAAAAAGGGGACCCTTCCCCCCTCGGCCCAACTGGGCCTTGGCCTAGTCAGGCCGGCCCAGCCGCCCCTCCATAACCCCCTCACCCGTAACCCTAGCTACCGGTCGCCCCACTCCCCTCCCCACGATTCCCACGCCTCTCTCTCCCTCGATCCACATCTCCCCTCCTCTGCCCCCGATTGGATTGGAGGGATCGACCCCATCATTGCGCCGCTGCCCGCCGTCCTCCCCGTCACCGAGGTTAAGGCCCGTCGCCGGATCTCCTCCCCTCCGTCGCCGCCCCGCCTCCCCTCTCGCACCTCTTTCCCAACCCAATATGGATCGGGAAGGGGCAACGAGCCCGACGCCCTTCCTTCACTGACGCCATCGCCTCCCCGCCACTGTGCACCGTCGTCGTCGTCGAATCGCCGGCGCCACCTCGCCCCGAAGACACCCCGCCTCCCCGACGCCGCATCGCCGGACCGCTCGTCTTCGTCCTCCTCCACGACCGGCCTTCTCACGCCTCGCCGCCCCGCTTCTCTTCAACGCTGGTGAGGCCACCGGCCTCTTGCTCCCCCTGCACTCCGTCGTCGATCCGACCACCGCACGGGCGCATGCCCTTGACCACCGCCCTATACGCGCGCCGACCGTGCTCACCGCGGCCTCGCCCCGCCCGGTGTGCTGTCGGGTGCGCCCGCAGCCGCGCCGAGCCGCACCCGCCGTGCTGCTCCTCCCCGGAGCGCTCGCACCTGCCGTGGCCCGCACCACCGCAGCCTCCTCTGCTGCCTCCATCGCGTGTGAAAGAACATGCGGTGCCCCCATGTTTGGTTTTGGTAATTGATGACAATCTCTATGGACTAATGGTTGCCTTGAGTTATATTTGAAGGATTTGTCCATAGGCTTTTCTTGAAGTCCATGTGTTGGTTTCAAGGAGTTTATGTGGTGACCAAGGTGTTGTTAAGGAATTATCCAAAGATTGGTCATGTGAGAGTAGAGCTTATTGCAAGCATGTCTTGAAGAAGAAGATTGTGTGATCATTCATGTTTACCTTCAAGACATCATCCAAATGAAGAGAGTTGGAAAGAGTCAAGGTTGATCAAGACTAAGTCAAGAGTGAATCAAGTTGATCAACACACAAAGCGCACAAGATGTACCGAGAGGGATCAAGCGATCCCATGGTGTGGTAAGCATTGTCGATTACGCTTTGTGTACTAACCCATGATCTTTGTGGGGTTAGGTTGCGGTGTGCAAGTTCAAGTGAAGCATCATGAAGAGATCAAATGCTTGAAGCTTGCCGTCCATTGTGGCGACAATGGACTTATGAAGATGTTGCGGTGCGCAAGTTCAAGTGAAGCATCATGAAGAGATCAAATGCTTGAAGCTTGCCGTCCATCGTGGTGACAATGGACTAGTGAAGATGTGCGGAAGAGTGGCTCACCCATAGTGGAGTATGGGGAGCAATCAACTAGTCTTCATCGAGCCAACACAACCAAGAAAGGTGGTCCAACTTGAGGGAGTCAAGATCGTCATCATCTAGCTCAAGTGGACCATGTGCAAGGCAAAGGTTTGCTCTTGATAGGTTTTCTATTTTACTGGTCTCATGATGGTAGTTGGGAGACCGGGTTATAGGATCGATTGCCGTACTATCAAGGGGGGCTCTCGATGAGTAGCTTGATCGTATCGTTCATAGAGAGCTCAAACCATTGCATCCTTGCATCATCTTTGTTGGTTCTTGTTTGGTTCTTATCTTTGTGAGTTTTGGAGCTTATGGTCATCTTGATGACAAGCTCGAGTTCATCGAAAACGGAGTTCACTCGCATCTTCTATGATGTTTTCGATGTTGGAGGTTATGCCGGTTCTTCTCGGTTGGAGGTTTCACTCCTCTATTTTTTTTGGCATACCTCCCCTGCCTCTTCTTACTATAACCAGTCGCTGTTTTGATGCTACTCGTCTTTCTCTATCCAACAAGCTTGAGTTTGCTCAATTCGGAGCTCATATGCAGAAGTTATGGCAGTTTTGGTTTCCTAGCGGTAGTACCGCGGCCAGAGCGGCAGTACCGCTTGTCACCCCAAGCGGTAGTACCGCTGTCCAAAGCGGTAGTACCGCCTATGGCCATAAGCGGTAGTACGGCTATGGTTCCGCGCTGGTACCGCCTCGATTTTGGGTCTTGCATTTTTCGTGTCGAGTTTTGCAGTAGTTGCACGGCAGTAAGGCACGGCAGTTCCACCTATAAGCGGTAGTACCGCCCTGATGGGCGGTAGTACCGCCTATAAGCGGTAGTACCGCTCCGGTCGGGCGGTAGTACCTCTACTGTTTTTTTTGGTCCCGTGTTCTGCTCCTCCAGCGGTAGTACCGCTGGGGTGCGCGGTAGTACCGCTTATAAGCGGTACTACCGCCCCAAGGTTCATGTTTGGTTGCTCCTTTTCCCTGCTTCTTCCGCCAGAGCGGTAGTACCGCTCGTGGAGCGGTAGTACCGCTCGTGTGCGGGCTGAGCACACTAACGGTTGGATTTTTCCCCTTCTATAAAAGGGGGTCTTCTTCCCCATTGAACCTTATCCTTTGAGCTCGTGTTCTTCCCCCATTGTTGACCTTCTTCGAGCTTGCTAACTCTCAATCCCTCCATGGATTCTTGCTAGTTTATGAGGGAAAAGAGAGAGGAGATCTAGATCCACATTTCCACCAATCACTTTCTCCTCTTTGTGAGGGGAACCCCTTGGATCTAGATCTTGGAGTTCTTGGTGTTCTCCTTCTTGTTCTTCCTCTCATTTTCTTCCCTAGCATTAGTTGCTTCGGTGGGATTTGAGAGAGAAGGACTTGGGCACTCCGTGTGCCCTTGCCATTGCATTTGGTGCATCGGTTTGAGTTCTCCACGGTGATACGTGGAAGTTACAAGTTGAGAAGCTTATTACTCTTGGGTGCTTGGTGCCCTTGAGCTTGTTCCTCTTGGGTGCTTGGGCGCCCTAGACGGTTGGTGGTGTTCGGAGCTCAATCATTGTGGTGTAAAGCTCCGGGCAAGCGTCGGGGTCTCCAATTAGGTTGTGGAGATCGCCCCGAGCAATTTGACGGGTACCGGTGACCGCCCCCAAGGGTTGCCAAAGTGTACGGGTTCGGTGACCGCCCCCAAGGGTTGCCATTTGTACAGGTTCGGTGACCGCCCTCAAGGGTCCCTTAGTGGAATCACGGCATCTTGCATTGTGCGAGGGCGTGAGGAGATTACGGTGGCCCTAGTGGCTTCTTGGGGAGCATTGTGCCTCCACACCGCTCCAAACGGAGATTAGCATCCGCAAGGGTGTGAACTTCGGGATACATCGTCGTCTCCGCGTGCCTCGGTTATCTCTTACCCGAACCCTTTACTTATGCACTTTACTTTGTGATAGCCATATTGTTTCTTGTCATATATCTTGCTATCACTTAGTTGTTTATCTTGCTTAGCATAAGTTGTTGGTGCACATAGGTGAGCCTAGTTGTTGTAGGTTTTGTGCTTGTCAAATTAACCGCTAGGTTTATTCCGCATTTGTTCAAGCCTAAACCGTAATTATTTTAAAGCGCCTATTCACCCCCCTCTAGGCGACATCCACGATCTTTCAGCGTGCCCGCGGCCGACTGCTGCCGCTGCTGCCTCCGGCGACCGTGCTCATTCCCCGCTGTCGTGCCACTCCGCCGCAACCCCGCCCGTCCACCCCTGCCTCTGCTACTGCGCATCGGCGCTGACCCGCCATGGCCCAGCCACTGCCGCCTCCTGCGGCCTCTCCCTCCACGCTAGCCCCTGCCGGCGGCCTCGCCGTGGCCGCAGCCCCCGCGCCCGCTGGCCGCGTCGAGCGCCCGTGCCCGTTCGGACGCCCTCTCCAGTACCGCCAGCCCGCACCCGCTAAGCCCCTAGGGCCTATGACACATGGGCCCCGCCCAGAGAATGTTTTAATAAAAAACGATTTAAAAAAATTAATTAATAAAAATAAATAAATAATTAATTAAGATAATTAATTAAGATAATTAATTAACTTAATTAATTAACTTAATTAATCCTGTCAATATCAACTAATTAAGATTAATTAACCTAATAACTAATTAACCTAATTAACTACTGTTAATTAGCTAATAGCCCCTGACAGGTGGGACCCACCTGTCAGGTTGACCCGGTCAACGGTCAACGTTGACTGCTGACGTCATGCTGATGCATTAATTAAATTTCGAATTAAATTAATTTATTAAATTCTAAAAATGATTTAAATCTTTAAAAATTAATATTAAATAAACCGTAGCTCGGATGGAAAAACTTTGTACATGAAAGTTGCTCAGAACGACGAGACGAATCCGAAAACGCAGTCCGTTCGTCCGCCACGCGTCCCTAGCATAGCGAACCTGCAACATTTCACCTCCGGTTCATCTGTCCGAAAACGTGAAACACCGGGGATACTTTCCCGGATGTTTCACCCCTTCGCCGGTATCACCTATCCCTACGTTAGGTCACTCCTAGCACAACGTATCGCCGCGTCTTGCTTTGTGTTGCATTTGATTGCTCTGTTATTTATTGTGTTCCCCCTCCGTTACTTCTTTCCGGTAGACTCCGAGACTGCTGCCGATGTTCGTGTGTTCAACTACATCGAAGACGACCCCTCCTTCTTGCCAGAGCAACCAGGCAAGCCCCCCCCTGATCACCAGATATCGCCTATTCTTCTCTATACTGCTTGCATTAGAGTAGTGTAGCATGTTACTGCTTTCCGTTAATCCTATCCTGATGCATAGCCTGTCATTGTTGCTACAGTTGTTACCCTTACCTGCTATCCTACTGCTTAGTATAGGATGCAAGTGTTCCATCAGTGGCCCTACACTCTTGTCCGTCTGCCATGCTATACTACTGGGCCGTGATCACTTCGGGAGGTGATCACGGGTATGTACTATATACTTTATATACATGACACATGTGGTGACTATAGTCGGGTCGGCTCGTTGAGTACCCGCAAGTGATTCTGATGAGGGGGCTGAAAGGACAGGTGGCTCCATCCCAGTAGAGGTGGGCCTGGGTTCCTGACGGCCCCCGACTGTTACTTTATGATGGAGCGACAGGGCAGGTTGAGACCACCTAGGAGAGAGGTGGGCCTGGCCCTGGTCGGCGTTCGCGGATACGTAACACGCTTAACGAGATCTTGGTATTTGATCTGAGTCTGGCCATTTGGTCTATATGCACTAATCAACTACGCGGGAACAGTTATGGGCACTCGGCATCGTGGTATCAGCCAAGCTCTTCTTGACGTCAGCGACTGAGTGGCGCGCGCCGCATTGGACCGTAAGCTCGCGCTTGTATTAAGGGGGCTAGGTCTGCTTCCGGCCGCGTACGCAACGTGCAGGTGTGCAATGGGCGATGGGCCCAGACCCCTGCGCGCATAGGATTTAGACCGGCGTGCTGACCTCTCTGTTGAGCCTAGGTGGGGCTGCGACGTGTTGATCTTCCGAGGCCGGGCATGACCCAGAAAAGTGTGCCGGCCAAATGGGATCGAGCGTGTTGGGTTATGTGGTGCACCCCTGCAGGGAAGTTTATCTATTCGAATAGCCGTGTCCCTCGGTAAAAGGATGACCCGGAGTTGTACCTTGACCTTATGACAACTAGAACCGGATACTTAATAAAAACACCCTTCCAAGTGCCAGATACAACCCGGTGATCGCTCTCTAACAGGGCGACGAGGAGGGGATCGCCGGGTAGGATTATGCTATGCGATGCTACTTGGTGAACTTACCATCTACTCTCTTCTACATGCTGCAAGATGGAGGTGGCCAGAAGCGTAGTCTTCGACAGGACTAGCTACCCCCCCTTATTCTGGCATTCTGCAGTTCAGTCCACCGATATGGTCCTTTACACATATACCTATGCATATGTAGTGTAGCTCCTTGCTTGCGAGTACTTTGGATGAGTACTCACGGTTGCTTTTCTCCCTCTTTTCCCCTTTCTATACCTGGTTGTCGCAACCAGATGCTGGAGTCCAGGAGCTAGAGATCCCGAGGATGATTCTACATGGAGTTCGGCTTCGAGGAGTAGTTAGGAGGTCCCAGACAGGAGGCCTTGCCTTTTCGATCGTTGCTACTTTTGTGCTAGCCTTCTTAAGGCAAACTTGTTTAACTTATGTCTGTACTCAGATATTGTTGCTTCCGCTGACTCGTCTATGATCGAGCAATTGTATTCGAGCCCTCGAGGCCCCTGGCTTGTATTATGATGCATGTATGACTTATTTATGTTGTAGAGTTGTGTTGTGATATCTTTCCGTGAGTCCCTGATCTTGATCGTACACATTTGCGTGCATGATTAGTGTACGATTGAATCGGGGGCGTCACAAGAGGCATACTAGTGACACTCTGTTTGTCTATGTATTCACACAAGTATTACGTTTCTGGTTAATACAATTCTAGCATGAATAATAAACATTTATCATGATATAAGAAAATAAATAATAACTTTATTATTGCCTCTAGGGTATATTTCCTTCAATATGGCGGTCGGATCACAAGACAAACTCATTGAAGATGACATATAGACAAATGATTGATTGATAATATGTCTTACAATACTTGCCGGATGCAATACACCAACTACAAGTATTACTAACTTGAATAGAATGGTTGCGGTGATGAAGGTAATGGTGGCTATGGAGATGAGATGGAAATGGTGGGTAGGTTGGAAGATGGCTTATGGTTGTCTGTTTCATGAATGGTGCTCTCTCTATTGCAATTCTGGTGTCGACCCCTTTATAGATGTTGATTAGGTAGATGTACTGGAGCCCGCGTCGGGTTGTACGAGTGCGGGTACGAGCGGGCACACTTGTACCTTGTGTCGTCTTGCGCTTGGATGCATTTTTGCACCTCCAATGTCCTCCCCTTCTCCACACTTCTTATTTCCTCATGTGTCTGTGTGATGATATTCATCCATATTTGAGCCCATTTACTACGGAAACATAATGAACACATGATTTCACAATAATTTGCATTCATTAGTTATTAGTGGCGATATCAGAGTGATTCTCTCAAAAATTCTGAATTATCCAGTTTAAGCAATGGTGGAATGAACACATAAATATCGCTCATCAGATCATCAAGACCCCAATCACTCCTAGGGTTTAGAGAGGACTATCTCTCAAAGCCCCATCTCTCTTAGAAACTTGAGAAGACCTCTGCTATTTATCTTTTCTTTTTGTTGGTTGCGGATCTTGATGTGTCTCTTACTTTGGATGCTTGGAGAGGACATGTGTGATGTGAACCTTGTTCATATGTGTTTTATTTAAGGAAGTCCTCCAAGCGACGGCACCATGTTTAGACCTCCTTTTGGTTCATATGTTAGGAATAATAATATAGGAATAAGAAAATCATAGGAAGTGAGATGACATGCATCTCAATTCCTATATGGAAAGAGATGTCATTTGATACATATGATAGGATTTTTTCGCTGAGTCTAGGCTAATGTTTTTTTCCTTTGAAATGTGAAGGATTGATTCCTATTCTACACAATAGAAATCCATTCCTATAAACCAAATAACTCCAAAGGATTTTTTTCCTACAAAGTTCCTATCCTTTAGAATTTCTATAAATTTCCTATGAACCAAATAAGTCAAATTAATTAACTTGTGGAGAGAAGACTTCACATGTATCAACAATTTCAGGACGAGGTGTTTTGGCTCCCAAGCTCAAATGAGCCCGAAAGTGAACAACCAAATCCTTAAAAATACGAAATAAATTCAAAAAGTTCCGATCTTTTTGTGGGGAATGATGACTTAGTGGGTGATGTCATTGCCAAATTTCAGAGCATTTGGTTGTGTGAGTAGCTCTCAGCAAAAAAAGACAAACTTGGTGTCTGTGAAAAGTTTATTGTTTGGACCCGATTTTGTCTTTTTTCCTGAGAGTATTCAGATCTCAAAATGCTACGAAATTCGGCACGCACCTCATGCGCTCAAACATCTTCTATGCAAAAAAAAGATTTTTTGATTTTTTTCTAGTATTTGTCTTGAATTTACTATTCATTGGGTGCGGATAAGCCCCAACTCAGAATTGGATATTCACAGTTTCAGCTAGTTTTCAACATGTACTCCCTCTTTAAAAAAATACTAGTAGAGTGCCCGTGCGTTGCCACGGGCTTTTGAAATATTTTTGTTGAGTTGTATAAACATAATGACTGTTTAATTTCACATGTAGAGATAAGATATCATGGGAATGTCGGTGCCTTGTCACGTGCCACGAAAATATTTTGCTGTAAATGATGTAAACATAATGCATGTCAAATTTCACATGTAGAAACAAGATAGCACGGGCACAATCGGGTGTTTATCGTAGCCCAATTCACTTGCAATGTAAATTGATAAAAATGATAAATTAACGATGTATACATATAGAGCGATGATCCAACTAAAATTCTATTATGAATTAATATCTAGTTGTTGCGCTTAAGAAATTTTCACACAATTCTTTTATGAAAAGATATACAAAACGATGTGTTCTCGTTGATGGACATATACAGAGGGGTTACAACTTGTATTCCTAGAGCTGGCGACACAATTCTTCTATGGAAAGATATTCCGATCGATGACGAACCCCTTTCCAACAAGCTGCCACACATGTTCACTTCCACAAGGGAGGAGGATATTTCTATAGTGCAATTCCAAGACAGACCACAGGCTTCTAAAAACTTTTACCTCACTCTATCAATCGAGGCGTACATGAATTAACATATCTGCAGAATCATATGAATGATCTCTACTTGGAACCAATAATGGCTGATGAATGGATTACTTGTTGGGGAGATGTTCAGTTTCGGCCCAAGAAATTCACCAACTTCTTCTTCAGAGAACTGCAGCCACCCGCATACATCACAATGATCTGGAAGACAAAGTGTATCATGAAACTTAAAAGTGTTCACCTGGCTGATGTTAATGGACAAAGTCAACATAAGGGACATGCTCCACCAGAGACATTTTGATATTGGAGTCACTCCTGTCTTTTGTGCAACACCACACCACTGGAAACGAACAAACACCCATTTTTTGAGTGCACCTTCAGTGCGGTCTATTGGAACTCCATCAATATTCAATGGGATACCAACTTGGAGCTTCAGGAGATGTTTGATGCAGTGAAGTCTTCATGGCCACACCCATTGTTCAATGCAATCAAAGTCCCGGACGCCTGGAACATTTGGAAACAAAGGAACAGATGCTACTTTGACAAGGTTGCTGCATCCCTGTATGATTGGAAAAGAGCACTCAAAGCTGACTTGGAAAATCTCAAATTCAGAGTTAATCCTAAATTGGTCTCCTTTCTTGATAGCTTCATCCCAAACCTATCTCTATAAATCATAGTTGCTTTCTTTTTATTTGCTTCTTGGCCATGTAATTACCCAGTACTTTTATTTTGAGTAATATATAACAGTAGGAGACTCCTGTTGTTTCCAAGGTTCAAAAAAATAATAATTCCCGCAAAATATCAAGAATGTTGTTTTTAGCTTGATTCCCATGATATTTGAGTAAGTATAATAAAAACTTCTTCGTTAGCTTATATACACATCTTGCACAAGCAACGTGTAACGGAGCTTCATGTCGAAGGACTTAAAATGTGCAATGGAAAATACTCATGGTGTTAACCGGACGAAAATTCTTTACCATTCCACCAGAGCATAAAAAAACATAATAGCCAGACACATCCCTGCATTTCCTAAATTAGTACTCCCTTCGTAAACTAATATAAGAGCGTTTAGAACACTATTTTGGTGATCTAAACGTTCTTATATTAGTTTACAGAGGGAGTATTATTTTAAATATAGTAATAACAAAAATAAATGCTGGTACTTTGAATGTCGAAGGTTTTGTAGTACATTTCTTGGAACGTTACAACATTTCTGTGGTTTCCAGTTTTTCTCCTCGCTCACTCACTCACCCACTCACTCAGTCGCCTCTTCACGCTCATTCCCCTCGCTCACCCACTCCACCAAATCCCTAGCCCGCGGCGGCGACGCACCTCCCCCTCACTCGCGTCGGCGACTCAACCGCATCGCCGCCCTTCTCCTCAGGCGTCGCCGCCGGGCCTTCTCGTCTGCATCGCCTCTCCCTCTCGCCCGCATCCTCTGCGCCACGGTCGAGCCAAAGTTGGATATTTTAGCGAGGTCGAGTAGGAGCGTGAGAAGCGCGGGCACGGTGGCCTTGTCCTGCTCGAGGAAGGCGGCGACGGATGCTAGCGCTCCTCGCCGCCATCGACCTGCAAGGAGGAGCGCCGTGTTGGACGCTGCCATCTCCGACGCTGCTGGTACTCCTCCGCCGCTACGAGTGCCCCGTCACCTGCGCCCAGGTCAGCCGCGAAGTCGAGCTCCCCATGATTGACCTGCAAGGTTATCATCCTTAATTTTCCCCACACCTTTCCAATCTCTGGAGCCTAGGATTCGGGGAAAGGCAAGGAGAGATTCTGGAGCTGATTGTGATTGTGATTGTTGATGTGGATGGAATATGGATGTAGATGTACTGTGGTCAAGAACTGCTCTCTGCCGCGGGAGTAGATTGGAAATGCTGCTGCTGCTCCTGGACAATGCGGCTGCTGCTGCCACTACCACTCGCCGATTCGGGCATGGTAAAGACCACTCGGTTGCACTACTCCATGTGTAGATGACTGAACTTGGGTGTGAGCATTTTGATGCCTCTGAATTTAGTAAATTCAGTACTCACAGGAGTACACTTTCAGTACTGTAGGAGTACATTCCCCCTAGAGTATTTGTACTACAGGAGAACTTTCAGTACTGTAGGAGTACTTGTATTGTTTCTTAGAGTATTTGCTTGGAGTAAATGTTGTAGTTTAACTGAAATCAACATTTCTGAAAATCATGTTTATCAATGGGTTGTAAGTACTGAAATCAACATCTCTGAAATCATGTTTGTCATGCTGTAGTATTCTTTTTGTCAGGATTTTAGTACTCTTGCTTGGCTCAAACCAAACTGATTCTGCTGTAATACTCATGCTGTAGTATTCTTTTTATCATGCTGGAGAACTTTGATTGATCTAGTGGGCTCAAACCATACTGATTTTTAGAGTATACTTCATGTTACTTCCATTTCAGAGCACATTCTTGGAGTGGATCTGCATTTCAGAAAGTTAACAGGTGGGAGTACATGGAGTACCACATTTTAAGTCGAGGAGAAGATGGTGCCTGCTCCGTGATGATGCCACCAGCACCTACGACTTCCTCGACCACCACCACCATGATGACGACTTCCTCGAATGTGGTGAGTACTCCTCCAATGCTTGTACTCTTATCAATGTTTACTGCTGTAATCATGGAGTAGTTAGCTGCTGTTATCATGGCAGGAGTAATGCACCATTAGTTGGTAAGAAATAATGTCAGTATGAAACCTCTCAACAGTAACTGTTTTTTTGTGAGGAACAGTACATGGTTTCAACTTTATTTGCCCCATTCCATGTTCTGAAATCATTACCAAATCATACGAAGCATGATAACAATGTTCAAGCTGATTTGGTGAATCCGTAGATTACATCTTACTGTGTGAAACAATATAGTGTGAAACAATATATCATATTTTCACTATGGATGATAGTGTGAAACAATATATCATATTTTCTTTTTCCTGGGAGCATCATGGACCAACTTGTCAATGTAACCTCGGTTGTATACTACATCTACATCCCTGTCAATGAACATGTGCACTATTTAACTATCTATGCATCTACATCTCTATGAAGATACATATACAACTGCATCTTGGATGAATACTATTGTCAGTTTACTCGCATGAGCCTTTCAAGGAAAGTAGTCTCTCAGTTCTAGTGTACCTAGATGTACGATGAAACGAACTTGTGAACCAAAGCAATTTGAGTTGACAACCGGACAGAGGAAGCGGGCAAGAGATGATTTATTTATGGGCGATGATGATTTGCTACAAATACATATACTGCTACCTTCCATGCATGTCAGCATCTGATGCTACCGCTTGATTCCCTGAAGATTGAAGAACCACCCCCTGCCATTAACAAATCATTTCATATAAACTAATGTACCTAGCAATGTAAAAAAATACAAAAAGGATAAAATCACTAACCTGTCATAGAAAAAATGGCACACTCCTGGCCGTCCTGCATGTTTTGGCTTCAATTTCCCTCGCCTTGCATGTCACTGCGTCCTTAAGAAAAACAAACACATTGATAATTATAATTAAGAACTTCGCCTACAACAAAACAGAACCAGCAGAAACTCATCGCTTTCATTGTCTTCAAGACCCTCATTGTCCTCTGATAATATAGTTTGAGAGAAGTCCATATTACCCCTCGAACTTGTCTTTGGCTTCACTTTACAAACCTCAGAATTGTGTTCGTTCAAGTTTCATCCTTCAACTTTATAAACCGTTCATAATTATAAGGGGTCTGCTTCAGTATACCCACCTTAAGTGAGTCAATGGTGGAGATTAAAACTTACCCCTAAGGCACATAGGACTTGACGGTCAATTTAAGTACTAACTGCTTTATTAATCGGTGTATGTATGGCCCACATAGACATTGTACTTTTAAGTTAAACATAACATAGACTTAGGTACTTACTTATCGTCGAAAAATCTAATTTATGAAGGGTAGGATTTTAGTATTATATATGAATGACTCTGCCCGTTATTCTCTCTCGCCTCACACATGCCACCTTCCAGACCATATCGCCACCGTCTCATCAAACCACACCAAGAAGCCGACGTCCCAATCTACTAACACATCAAATCCCACACCAGCACTCACCTCAGTACGACCCATGACAAAGGACATGCTCCATGGCAAGGTAGGACTCCTAGCAGGCTACAACATGGAGCCGACAAAGAGAGAGATGATGACTTGTAGGAGATGCTCGTTGGCGCAGACCAAGCGAACAACCTGACATGCATCTGTGCATAATTTAAGTGCATATTAGTGCTTTCTCCAAAATGCTACTATTCAAATGGTAATCGTGTAACCTCGTTTTTAGGATGTTGGGTTTGTGGTTGCTACCTGATTTTATTAACCTGACATGCTATCACATAAACACTCATCGCTTAACAATTCAAGATGTTGGACATGCTGTTAAGTTACTGGTGTTGCTCAAATAATATGTGGCTAGCCTAATATGAACCTAGGTTCTATTTGATGATCTAAAAGATGTTGCTGCACATACCATAGTACATTTACTACACATTGGATTTGAAGGTACTATATTTCAGTTAGTTTATAATATATGTGCTTCGATGAGGCAAGTGTACATCACAACAAGCAGTTGTGTGGCTCATCACACCAGCTGTAAGCTATTAGGAACTGATGGTTATAATTTCAGAGATCTTCAGCTGAAACATTGTTCAGCCGACAATCCAAATACATATGCTTGCAGCTACATATACATATCTTCTAATCCACCATAGTCCCTCTTTTCTGACTATGTAATTACTAAGCCCCCAACCTTCTCTTATTTTATTCATTAGAACATGCCGATGTTACATTATTCTGAACTTCCCATCTTATTTATTAGAACATGCCGATGCCACTGGAAATTATGATTACTATATCCGCACAGCCTCATACCTGGACTACTTGGGTAATTCTCATCAACATTTCGTATGGAAGGCGCATCAAGCCCTACCTGATTCCCCTCGCACGTATGATCAGAACCTACAGGGAAGGGATCAACAAAAAAGCCGTAAGCTGTATACAGAAACAAAGATGAACACCCATAAGCATAAACTGTTTCGTATGAAAGGCGCATCGGGCAGTACCTTTTGAATTTTCTGGTACATATGCGCCATAAACATGTGTGAGATTACTCGCCGCCGGCAACGAAGCAGCTTGATGCACACCCACCCGTAGCAAACTTGTTCCGTCTGATTTGTTCTTGCCTGGATCAATACAAAGCCAATGATATATAGGCAACAAAGTATGCATGCAACATTCTCAGCATTGAGTAACTATATCGTCAACATTTTCCTTTTCCCTTTTATCCTCAGCTACCTAAATACCCAGATAGAACTCTGCTTGCCCAACAGCTCCACATGCTCTGACTTCTTCTGTCCTTTTAGCTTCTCCTTGTTCCTCCAGCTCTCGGCTTCTCAGCTTCTAAGATCTTTCTTTCATCTGTACATCATCACATGTGCGCTATAGGTGTGCCTAAAGATGCATTTTATTGCCACTAACAAAATGGTGAGCTATTATAAAAAAAGGCACACCATGATAATTAAGGTAAAACAAGGTTGAGTCTCATGGGCAGTACTACAGACAAATAGGAGTCCTTGTTTCCTGTAAGAGGTTCATATGGAAAGTTAAGGCAATGATAATTAGTAAGACTGACGCTCCGAATTAAAGCCGATTGGATGAGGTAATTCGTCAAAGAAGTACAATGCAAAGCTGAAACAATGCAAGTGAATTAAAAGAGGGGCTGATGGAAATCGAGCTTCAAGCGGCGACATCCTTCGTGGCATATGTAATACAACCAATTCAGTTCAAATATGTATTTATTATGTTAGCATGAAGGGTAAAAAGAAAGGGGACAAACTAATCTTATGTTTAAGCATACAAAAAAAAAGTAAAATCTAAATAGTGATGTGATCACTTCCTTTTAAACAGCTGTTACGATCAGGTCAGCAGATTGAAAAACTATAATATTTATAACAATGGAATAGAGGGGCTACTACATTGCACACTTATGTTTCTACTCATTCAGTTGAGGAAAATCCATGATGCACAAAACAAGATCAGTTTCATCCATCTGATTGTTAATGACCACAAAATGACATGATACAAAAGAAAATAGCATGTGCATTTAATAGAAAGTGCTTGTGCGTTGCTACTGGCAATAATGGAGATAACTGAATACCATGTGAATTTAACGCAAAATGAAGGTTCCAACCAAAGATTCGAAATACCCAGCACCTCCATGACATGATAATTTAAAATGACATATGAGTGAATATCACCAAAAGGAGGACCTCCTATGGTGTAAGAGGCTTAAATCTGATATATCAAGATCAAAGTCTTCTCACCATAATGGCGATAACTGAATACCATGTGCATTTAATAACACAAAATGAAGGTTCCAACCAAAGATTCGAAATAACGAGAACCTCCATGACATGATAATTTAAAATAACATATGTGAATGTATTTGTACTATAAAGTTATTCAATGTGCCATGTGATAGGAAAGAGAGAAAATATGCCTAGGTAGGTTCTTACTACAACTGTTGCTCCTGCTACTGATTACCAGTCACTTCAATCAATAGCTAAAAAGTATTTTAACGGTTTTCTCTGCCCCTGCTCTTGGATTTGATTGCAGACTTGATTAGCCTTACCGAATCTTAGAGTTGCTTCGCCAAGGCGTGTCGTTTTTCGCCTTCCCATTGCATTCAACAAAATATTTTCCTATCACTCCCTTTAGCTGATGGTTCATCCCCACATAAGTTGTACCTGATGCTCCCTGGAAAACCACATTTGTGTATCTTCTGTTACATACATGAGATTCTCTAATGCGTGTTTAGGCAGGAGCTAGCATATTAGGGATGAAACATACAAGCCCAGTGAACACTGGATTCACGCACAACCACAGGAAATCCCTCCAAAACTAAACTAACCTGTGAATCCCGCTTCGGCGAGGCGGGTGAGGAGGAGGGTTACCAGAGGCTGGAGGAAAATGAGAGCAGGGACTGCGAGCCGAGCATCCCCAGACGGTAGCAAGGGACAAGGGAGCAGTAGGCACTACATACCTCCATTATTAGAGTTAAATGTCATGTCTGGACTGACCTTTCCTTCTTCCTGGGCAGCCAACACTTTGTAGTTGGAAATAGTATCAGTTTACACTCCTGATGAAGTGGTAAAAATACATAATTGAGAAATAGATTTACCCTGATAATTGCTTGCACTGCACACTTCCTTACATTTGAATTTGCAGATGATTCTTCAAATGGGAGATGTTCCAAAATTTAGTGATTACCTGATGTTTCAGATAATGATCAGGATGATTGACAAGGAAGAAATGTTCCACAAGCTTGCTAACTGATTCATCAGGATCTGGTGGTATATTCCGTACAAGAACCTACAATAAAAACACATTGATGACTCAGAATCAAAAGAATAATCAGAGAACCATTAATCTAGATAAGACCATTGCTGTATGCAGCGTTCTTTTTTCTAGCAAAGGGATCTAAACTGAGCTCATGTATAAGTTGCAGTCACAAAGGGATCCCATGGCCTCAATCCTCATCTCCGTCTCTCTATCCTGATCTGATTATCTCCGTCTCAGATCTGATTCTCTCCGTCTTGAACCAAACAGAGAAAAGAGGGGAGATGAACCTGAGGGAGGAAGCCGATCGCATGGTGGCGAACGCAGGAGGAACCAGACGACGGGAGCACGGTGGTTGATGCCTAGGGTTTAGCGCAGGTGGTGGCGGCGTCTCCCCTTGGAGGTTGATGGCGGCGGCGTCTCCTCTGGGAGGTCGGCAGCGTGCGAAGGCGAAGGCGTACCTCAGCAGAGGTGTCCCGATGGCCACCCGGAGGTCCACAACGATGGCGGCGGCACCTCCTTTAGGACCTCGACGGCGGCGCCTCCTTTAGGACCTCGGCGGCGGCGCCTCCTTTAGGACCTCGGCGGCGGCGCCTCCACGACCCCTCGGAGCCGGCAAAGGGATCCGCGGCTAGCGCCTGGGATCTGCCAGGCGGCGGCGTTCGCGTCGCGAATAGATCGAGGGGTGGCGGCGAAGGGACGAAGGGAGGCGGCGGGCGAACGAGGGCAGAGGTCGTGCGTGCGAGTATTTCTCGTACGTGCGGGCGAGATTGGTCTAGGATTTTTTTTCGCTGGTTAATTTTCGCCGGTTTGTTTTCACTGGTTTATTTTCGTAGACCTTTTTCGTTCGTTTGTCTGGTGCGACGGGAGGTTAGGCCCTGGAGTGCGTGGGGCGGGTGGGGAACTCGACAGGAGGTTTTTTTGTTCTACGCGGCTCAGCGATAGGTGGGAGCAGGTACCAAAATAAACCATGGTAATTGGGACGAAAATAAATTCAGAACGGAGACTACCAACTGAGACATTAGGAGTAGAGATAAAAACCTTTAGATAATTAAAGTAGAGAAAATACAACAATTCAGGCTAGCAGCAGAACCAAGGAGAGAGAGGTTGCGTATAGGAGTTTGGACAGTACTACATGACTGACACATATGCAGGCGTTGGTGCCGGATGGTCTGAATACCATATTTTTTACGGCCACTATGGCCGCCTCACAATCGCTCTGACATCCGCAGTAGCAGATGAATCCTGACAAGGCCGCTATATCACAACGCAGCGCAAAAAAGATAGTGCCAGGTGTGCGCTACCGTAATAGCAGGTGTAGCGGCTGCTATTTAAAACCTTGCCCGAGTGCCACGCCTTCACAACGGATGGCTAGAGCTGCCGGCCTCCGCATCGTGCCGGCCGCGCTTGCGCGGCGGCGCATCGCGGCGGCCCCACACCTGCGACCTTCTCCCAACATGGTTTACGTTTGGAGGAGGCGCTTGGAGGAGGGAACGTATGAGCTTACTGGAGAGGAAGAGAATTATGGCGGAGGGGAAGAGGATTGCCCTCGAAAGCGGCAAAATGAATCCAAGACGGAAACCCTAAAACATCATCTTCATATAGGCCGCCCATATAATTTTTATGAGCAGGTGTAAATTTGTCGGATCCATACTCGCCCGTAAGCCGGAAAGCTACCCGCCCGCAAATATACGGGCCAGCGGCGGGATAGCGCATCTGCTACTTTATTTAACTCGGCTTTCTCTTCTCAAAAAAAAAAAATAACTCGGCTTTCTTCCCTAAAATAAAATAAATTAACTCGGCTTTCTTCGGGCCCTCTCCTCCTCTCCCCCCGCCTCAGAACCCTTCCTCCCACGACTCCACAGCCGCGCCCGCCGCGTTCGCGCCGGCCCTCTCCGCCGCACCGACCACATCGTCGCCGCGTGCCTCTCATCTGCACTTGACTACCTCTGCCATGTCGCCACCAACCTTGATATCATGTTTATCGACTTCAATCACATACTTGCTCAACATTTGCATACAGGTAATCAGTACTCCCAGTTAAGCACTCCCGAGTCAATGCAATTCATAATGATCCAGTTACGGAATGCGCTTCTTCATCCTTGTTCTTGTGTCTAATAAATGTATACCTGTCACTTGTGTTCTGTTTAATCTATCTATCAAATTGCTCTGACCCCGAGTGTTCACAACGCCACTGATTCGCAGAGAAATTTGATACCATAACATACAGTTCCAGACTTCAACCCCCTTGTGTCGAACTGGTATTCACTAGTCTCTTTTGCGAGTTAATTGCACAGAAGTACCACAATTGGGGCATCACATGCAGATTGGTACCACGATTGCTAATTTTTACGTGTCAGTACCAGCATTGCTTCAGACTTTTGCAAAAAGGTCTAAACCGTGTATAAACACGTATTGACGGCGTATCTGACTGGCGGGGGCCACCTGTCAGGCGCCGACGTGGCAATTTTTTTACAGAAAACCCCTTTACTTTGCAAAAAGGATCTCCTTCTCCACACCTTCCGCCTGCCGCCGTTGCTGGTTCGCCGGGACTACGCCGACCTGACAGCCTACTTCGCCGAAGCTGCTGCCGGCGTTCTCAACGACGCCGACAAGGCTCAGTCCGGCATCTCATGCGACGAGCTCCTCCACAACCTAGTCTTCGGGAAGGATGCCAACGGGGGAGAAGACCGAGGAGAGGGAGCGGATGGGGAAGCGGAACGGGTCGGAGAGCATGTGGAACGGCGACCCGCCGTCGCCGGCGCCGAGGTACACGAGCGCGCCGGGGAAGAACGGCTGGAGGCGCAGCGCCTGGTAGTCGAGGAGGCGCTGGCACTCCGGGTACGCGGTGAGGAAGATCTGGAAGCCCCGGTCGAGCAGGTACCCGTTGACCTCGTCGGTGGCGACGCGGCCGCCGACGCGGTCCGAGGCCTCTAGGAGCGTGAACGGACGGAGAGGGAGGCCAGGTGGGTGGCCGCGGCGAGGCCCGCGAGCCCGCCGCCGACGATGACGGCCTGCTTGCCGGCCTGGTTCACGTTCGCCGATGTCGCCGCGGCGGAGACGGCGAACCAGAGGGTGGCATGGCGGCGGGGCGTGGGAG